>NW_009632816.1:2091-54093 GCF_000690535.1 Cariama cristata | reverse complement strand
AGGCTAAAAAAAGTAAAACCCACGATCTGGAAGGATGAGTAAGCATTATATCACTGTTGATTGTTCCTCAGCTCCCACGCACAAACAGGTCTCAGCCCATGACAGCATACTGCCGAGAGCCGCTGTCGGATTGGCAAGTAGCAGCTTCGGTGTGAAGCCTTCCTGGAAATCTTTGATCCATTTGGCTGAACAACATCATTTTATCCCGCTTTCTTAGAAGATTTTTCACAAATCTCGTTTATTATGTTGCTTTGAAATTGCCTGGGTTTTTCTAGCCTTGAATTTTTGATCTCCCTTAAAAGCTTTCTTAGCTATTTGTGTCCTGTCCTGCTTTGGAGTGCAGCGAAATTCTTCGTCTGTTTATTCTCACACCACAACCTTGGGAGGAAAAGAAATGCAGTTTACAGCGGAGATTACTAAGCAAAGAAGGTGGCAAAGGGTGAGGTGTCTTAAAGTTAAATCTAACAGCTTGCTGCCGTCAGAAGCGGAGATCTCTGTCATTTCTGTTCCTTTCCTATGGCAGGAAGAGGCCTTAAAAACAGATCTTCGGAGTTCTTGACTGTGCGCCCTATTCTGGGACGCAGTCTTCTCCCCGTCAGTGGGTGAAATGCGGATGAAGAGTTTTGGAAGCTGGGCCAGGGGAGGGCTTTCTCCAGCTACTTCAAAGTTGCACTGGTAATCATTACATTTGCTTGCAGCAGTGCTTGGTTTAACAAAGCCCAGCCTAATGGAGAGTTTTGAACTCTGTGTATCATACAACAGAAAGGAACAATTTATTTGATTAGTAAACTCTCCAATTTAATATTGGCTTAAAAAAAATTTCAGTATAGAGACCCACTAGGAATGTCACAGTTGTTTTTTGTCATCCAGTAGCGTTTTATGAATTTATTTATGGTTTGCATGACTATTTTAAGCTCTACTTATTGACAGCACTTCCAGTCCATAAGACGTGGCAAAATGAACGTTGGAACTGCTTCATCGTTCACGCACAAACGGCGGGGTACGCCCCGCATGCTCAGACCACCCTCTCCCCTGTGTGGTTTAGGTGGAAGGAAGGGTGGGAGTGGGATGTAACTGGGTAGACTGGTTTTTTTTCCCAGAAAGTCCTGACAGCGAATCTAGGCTTTTTAGTTAGCTCCCCCTTCCCCTAAAATGCACGTTGAACATCTTTCCGCAGTTTAATGTTTCAGAACTGAAAGAGTGACGGCAAAAGCCTGCGAGATGAGGGTGATGATGATGACGATGGTGCTGCAGGAAGTAGGAGGCGGTGCTACTCAAGGCAAAATGAAAAACCAGAAGTACGGCATTGCAAGAAGTGAACCCTTAGGACATCCTGAGCCATTAAAAAATACAGTTCTCTTAAAAGCTCATTTTTCTGTCAGAAATGATAATTGAATGACAGATGCCCTGAAAAGCCAGATCTTCTGGTGTAGCGCTCTGTTCTTGACCTTGCTCTTGAGCACTAGACCAAATGGCTTCAAAGACTTTCCTAGACTCTGGAGTAGGCCCAGGTAGAAGACATTTAACAAGGAGTGGCCTTTATTATACAGGATCTGGGAATCTGCCTGCAAGGCTCTGTCACGATGCATTTTAAAATGCCACTATTTAAGATGGCTAATGCAGTGGACCTCTATTATTAGAGCAATACAGGAATGTTGGGTGGGGTTTTTTTTTTCAGAAGAGCCTTCATTTTTCATTCTTCTTTTAGTTAAATAAATGAAAGTAAGTGTTCATGAAAAAGGGACTAATCCTCCTTTTTTCCATCTGAAATTCTTCTCTAACACAATTATAATAGCATATCAGGATCTGATAGCCTGTCTGGGTTTATCTTTGTAATATAAATGGGTACATTTAGGTATTCTCCCCATTTTGCAGTTTCAGTAACAGAAGCATGGAGAGAATAAAAGATTTTTTTGAAGTGTCTCAGAGAAAGTCTGAGGAGCAGCCAGAAATTACCCTCAACTGTCCGGTCCCTTGGCTGACTTCATTGCTGGCCTATGAATCTTTTCTCTCTCTCAAATATTGCTTCCTTTCTTCTTCTGACCTACTCATCTCTGCTTGTATTGTCAGAAGGTAGGACAGAGATTTCTATCCATGGGTAACGACCTTTTTGAGCGTGAAGTTTTCCTGGTGGCATGTTTCATCAGACCCTGGGCAGAATAGGGAACATCCAGTGTAGAATTAGTTGGCTGAAGACTCAGGTCACTGTCTGTGGGTGCCAGATACAATTTTGGAAGCCCACTAGCAAAACAGCAAATTGCTTAGGAAGTTTCATAATAGCTGTGTGAGATTTTGACCCCGTTTTGGACAGATGCAATTTATGGAACTGGAAAGCAAAGTGTTGTATTTTGACAGCACGTGCAGCAGTCTTGTCTTGTGCTGGTCCGTTACTCAAACTTGAAATATGAGTAAGGTGTATTATTTGGGTACACAGGGAGTGTACCTCCTTGACATATGCATGCATCTGAGTGAATACTCCTGGTGTACATATGTGCATATACATAGGCTTATCGTGGCGTGTTTGCGCAGGGAGAAAGTCAACGTGTGCACAGCTCTGTCTGCGTGTACTTTCCCAGGGTGTATGAAAAGAGAAAGCAAACTCACAATCAAATAAGCAGCGAGAGCTAGACGGAGCGGGGGGAAAGATGAGATTGCAGTTGATTATGAGCCTGGCAGCAGATGTGCTACACAAATCCAGCTCGCTGCATCCAGGCTGTTTCCATGGCAATGGAGCGAGTAATTGTGAAGCTGGGGCGCGCTCCCCACCGGCTCTGCCTCGCTCCCTCCGGGCCAGCGCCGAGACCTGAGAAAAAAACCAGCAGACGGAGAGAGGGAGACCCAGAGATGGGGAGCTCTGATTTATTTATTTCCCCCCCACTTCCTCCTCCCCGTCTTGATGGTAGGATGCTCGGGGAGCGGCGTTCTTCCTCGGAAATATGGTTTCCCAAGATGCTAAAGAAATGGGCAGGAGTTTCCCCACGCGGGGAGCGGGCGGGGATTGGCTGCCGCCGCCCGGCCGTGCCAATGGGAGCCCGACTGCCCGTCGGGTACCGCAACATAAGCGAAGCTACGCGCTCGCCCCGGCAGCACCGGGGACCGGAGAGCAGGCAAAGGTGGGCAAAGGAGGGGGTCTGCTCCTCTCACATGGCTACGCCGAGGACGGATCTCGTTAGAGAGCTTCGTCGGAGACCATCTGCCGCTCGAGCGCGTTGTGCCTTCTGCAGAAAGCAGCATTAAGTCATTCGCTCGCTGTCGTGTGGGAGGCGAATTTGTCATCGGGAACGATGGAGCTACGGGATCTCTGTAAGTAAATCTGTGTACTTTATCCTGCTATTTCAGCCCAGGCAGAGATGAATAAATGGTGTTGAGGAATGGCAAAAGCGAATTAGTAACAACTGCAAATAGCGCGAAGGATTTCTCGGTTCTGTTTCACATGTAGCAAGACGTGTTCTTCCTAATGGTTTCAGGCATCGAACAAACTAGTTAGCTGTTTGTATTGCCTTGAGTGATTGTTTAGCCTAATTAAAATTAGTCTGTGGAAGGATGCTGTATTCTCCGAGGCGTTTCAGAACACCTCTGTGTTTGAAAAGGAAAGCAAACCACATGGAGCAGAGTATCGCAGGCACAAAAGTCCGGGGTGCCCATATGTAGTCACCAGCATTTGTGTTGTCAGTATAATAATAACAGACACGTTATTACAACGGATTGTCAAACACTAGTTCGGACCCTGAGCCAAGAAAACACGAGTTGCTCATCATTCATCATTGTGTTCAGCACAGAGAATCATTGCTTTTTCTGCCCTTTATGTTGCGGGGGGGAGGGGGGGGAGTAATTCATTTCTTCTTTGGAGGAGGCTTTTAAAAAACACTTTTAAATCAAAAGCTTTCCTGGTTGTTGATGAAACAGGTGAGTATATGAAAAGTGTGGAGAGTTTCCTTTTTCACCATTGCGGGGCATGAGTTAGAAGTTGATTCCTTTGCCTGTCGGGACTCTGCTTTTTTTCCGTAAAGCAGAAACGGTAGATTTAGAAGGGGGAGTGGGGGTGTGTGCAAATCTGTCCCCCTCTAACCCTCTGGGGTTACTTGAGTTACACCAGCCATGAATTCAGCTCAGCGTTGTTCATGTTTCATCAGGTATTTGCCGTTAGACTGGGAGCTTTGCTGCACAGAGCTCGTGGATGACTCTCTGCTTAACCCTCTCGGAGGCTGTAGTCATCTCATCTGGTTTGTGCAAATGCATAGGAGAAAGGACAGAAACAGGAACAAAAAGATTTAGAAAAACTTTCTGTATTTTCACTCTGTGCCTGAGCTAATCATGTGTATCAGGAATCTTACAGTAACCAAACTAGGTGCAAACATCATATGAAGCTGTCTGCTTTGTAGGGATCCATTTTTGGTGTCTTGTGTTCGTTTTAGGACTAAACGCGCAACTTCCCTTGCCAGTGTTGGGAGCTGCTGGGAAGTCACATTGCTGCCTGGGAATCTCAGGCTGAGGGTGTGATTATTTTTTTTTTTAGATATGGCTTAACTGGTCAGCTTTGCTTTTGAGATACTGCCTTGCAAGTTGTGGCAGGAAGGTGTGTCCGTGGAGCTTATTCCTTCCGTTGACAGAATCGGTGTCGCCTCAGAGGTGATGCTGATAAGAATTGTCAGTGTTTTCTTGAGCTGTTTGGTCAAAATAAATTAGAGAAATACGGATCATAGAATTCAGTGCATCAATACAGCGAGTGTGTCTGCTGGTGAAGGCTATATTAAGCTCCTCTCTGTACTTTTGAGTGTTTAACCCGGTGTATCACAAATGCAGGAGGACCCCTCATTAAGCTTGAATTATTGCCTTTTCTGCAGACACAGATGTAAGTCACTTTTCCCTTGTGTTTCCCGGGGATGTTTGGGTTGCCTTTTATTGAATGATGGCCCCAGGCATCCTATGGCACTGGGCTTCGAAACAACATAATTTTCCTAATCTACCAAAAAAGAGAGATAACTGTTAGCTGTTATTGCAATGCTTATTTTTGTTTAGCAGTGATTCAAGTGCCAAGAATGAAATTTTTGAAATGAAGCAGATTAAATTAGCTGCTCTATCACCTTCCCCAGGGGCTTGTATCATTCATTTGTATTTCCTTAGCACTGATGTAGCTGAAAATGCCATCACGTACGGCAGTCTAGGCAAAGAGATGTGCCCACTCCCCATCTTGCAGGTGGATGCTCTGATCTAGGCTGAGATATTCCATAAAAAGCTGAGGGAGAGTGTGGACTCTTGCACACCCGGGCATGGTTTGTTCCTGGCTTCAGGCTGGTCATTTTGAACACCTTTGGGATACATCAAAATCAAGCTTCATTGCACCGTTTGGGGTTTTTAATGCTATATCTATGACCTTCTGCTTTATTTTCTGATTGATCATGTGAAAGCCTAGGAGAACATTGTCTTTTAAGGTCACTGCAACCCTTGAGATGGTATTTTAGTTCTTGTTAGAGCTCTGGGGATATAGTTCAAACAACATAAACCTCTCAAGTTTAGGCACTAGCATTAGGCAAATACTGTGTGACTGATAGAGTTGCTGTATCTCCCATAGCCTTGTTGGAAGGGATTTGTTTGCTTGTCTGTCCCTGTGCATTAGCAGATAAAAGGCGGGGGACGGGGAGGGAGAGAGCCAGGCTGTAACTGCTAAGCTTTGGGTAGTGCATTGGATCAGTCTGTCTGAGGGCTGGAGAAAAACTCGTGTTGCGGTCAGAGCCGTGCTTGTATTAGCTTTTTGACCTGATGGTGCAGAGAACGGTTGCTTGTCGTTAGTGCTGGGGATGAGCTATGTGGGAGAGGCATTTCAGATTTCCAGGCTATAAGAGTTCCAGCAACAGAGGAGTGAGTAGGCTTCAGCGAGAGCTGTGGCGTGCTGGCAGCAGTTGGGAGGATGCAGAAGCTGACAAATGCTATCTTGGGGTAGCTTTAATTGGTTGCATTGGAAAACACTTGGTTCGATGGGCTCATATGTCTTCTAAAACGCTTGGTGCCAGACCAAATTGGCATTCCTCCATTGACTTCCACGAGAAGCCACCAGACATTGATCCGATCTTCAGTCTCATGCTTACTTTTTTCTTGGAAGAGCAAGATTTTTACAAAGACAGCAGGTTATTTTTCCTCTGTATTTGCCTCAGCAACGGTAATGTTGAAAACCTGAGTGGAATGGGCATTCCACAGGTTTTGACTTGTTTCCCTGGGCTTGAAACTTAACGGGTTATCCTTGGTCTGCTCGCAGAGCCTCATTCCCATATGTTAGTCTGTACTGGAAGCGTAGAGCAGAAATCTGGAAGGGAGGCTTTATATGTGTCCAGAGAGACTAAATTTGAATATTTCATTCTTTCCCTGATCTTAACCCTCCTTCAGTTTCAGTAAAACCGTTGTGGTCATTCATGTTCTAGGTAAACAGATGCTAGAGCCACCGGTCTTTAGTTTTGCCGCGGTTGTATTTTTGTTTTCACTCCGTTATTCAAGTCAGTAGGTACAACTCTTACACAAACTACAAACCAAATACTCTTCTTTAGGTGGCTCGATGTGTTTACATCAGAATGAATTGCAGACAGTCATAACTCCAAATGAGAGTTAACCACTCAAGTGAGAACAGTTCCTTATTTTTCTGCCTGGACAAAAAACAATTTTAGGAAAAGTTACTCCGTGCTAGGACTTGGCTTACACAGAGCATCATGCCAAATCACAGAAAGCTCTCGCTCCCGGTTCAGTACATGCACACTCGCATCTCAAATGGCAAGTGCCCACAGCAAAGCAGCACCAAGCACAGAACAAAAATGGAACAGCAGTAAAACAAAGACGAGTGAATCGTGAAAAGCCCATTGATTTGCTTGACACCCATTTTGTTCAGCATTGTGCCGTGCTAATCTGAAAATGCCTGTGCATCACAAAAAGTTTTCAGAACAATAAGAACTGTCAATTCCAGCAGATTTTACAGACCTGTCATTATTCTCCCATTGTCTTGAAGCACTAAGTGGTGTACAGAGGGATTTTTGGCAGGAGTTCAGGAGTGGTCTCGTAAAGAGGAATCGCGTGTCACTACCTCACGTTTGTTATCATTTGCAATTAGAGTTTAGCCCAGCCGAGACCCCTGGAAGCGTGTCTGCCCCTGTCCGAGTGTGCTGCTTTTAAGATGCTCATTTATTTTGTCTCTTAAAAAAACCACAACCACAAACTACTACTTTTTACTGTTCTTAATTGCAAAAATGTAAAAGCAGGAAATTATAGATGTCTTTCTATATTTTGACTTGCTATCTTCCAGAGGACTAGAATACTGTAATAAATCAATATCCTGACACACCTACTGCTTCTTCGGAAAGATGGGAACAGCAGCAGTGATGGCCACAAGCAGAAATTTTTACTAACTCCCTTTCGCTTGAGATGGTATCGCTGGTACCTCTCTTGGAGCACCTGGGTCCTCCCCTGCTCCAGTGGAGCAAAATTCCTTCTGCTCTGCCCTGGGTTCTTTCATTCCAGATGTTTTGCCCCCCGAGTAAGAAAAAGAAGCGCACATACCCCACACCCCGCATCGTTAGGAGCTACAGCCCCTCTTAGGGACATGCCCCTGTGAGGAGAAGCGTGATGGGAAGAAAGATTGGCTTTGTATCAGGGAGACTCAGTTTTAAGTTCTTTATCAAGAATCAGAGGCCATGTAACTGGACAGTGTTTTGTCTTCCATCCTTACTCTTCCCAGTGTAGCATTATCTGCACGCATACCTCTCCCAAATGAAGTAAAGTTCCAGTACAGTCAGGGTGGTGGCTTTCACTCTGAAAATGGACATATGAATTGCATTATGCATCCTTGGTATCAGTAACGTGCAGAACCCATACATATTGCAGTAAATCTGCAGCATTTTGAAAAGTCTGTGGGGCACAGCTCCCTTTTTTGTGGACTTCACACAAATTTTGGCAGGTATTCCTACTTAAAAATTCAGTGATTTCAAAAAAAACGTGAAAATCAGACCTCAGAGGACAGATATGACCTTCATATAAACTAGAGCTTTGATTAGCTGTAGTTTGGGTGTTTTAAACTCCTCTATACTTCACAAAATCAACCTTGTAATGAAGTGAAAAAGGAGATCTTCGTATTGATGCTTGCACACTGTCAAATTAATACATCAAATAATATACTCTTATCCTGAATTGGGGGACTGCTTTTATCAGAGCTTTTGATGTGGCAAAGAAAGTGCTTGTTCCATAGCTACAAACCCAACTCTCTTGGTCTTCCCTTCTCTTTGAACTCCAATTTTCTTAAGACATGGAACATCATGATACAGAGAGCAGCTTTCACAGATAGGTATTTCAAGATTCACATCCAAAGGCATATTAGAAGCCTCACAAAGGGATTTTCTTTTAAACGAGGTTTTGAAATACATGTCACCTTCTGGCTTGACCTCTGGATCCACTCCCAGTCTGCATTTCAAGGAAAAGAATCTACTCACATATGGTTATCTCCGGTAAGATCAAAGCTGTCGCTGTATTCTGACACCTGTGAGAATGAAATGGATATAAAAAAAAAAAGTGGGAGAAATGGTGAAAAGATTTGAATGAGTTCACATTTATAAAAGACATGCACCCACAGATCTTGGAAACAGAGGGAAGACTTTCAGGATTAGCTGCAGCTCTTCTGTTCAGAAGCAGCCCAACATTTCTTTATTTGTTAGTCTCACCAAGGTAATTAAACAGATTTGAAAATATAAACAAAAATAGATTTTCTAGGTCCCTGCAAATATAGCTCTGCAAGCACTTTGCCGTGAAAATTAATAAGGTTCTAACTTTAGACTGGGTTTTCTGCCTGGTCCCTAACAGAAGCCACTGCAAAGGGCAGTGGTATTTTATGCTGCCTTTGGAGCCCCTCATCAAGGTGTGGTGTCATTCCCAGTTTCCACCCTTCTCTGGGAAAGGTGTAAGTTGTCATAGATTTAATCCCAGCTCCAGTGAATACTTCCTGAAAGACTGCCACGGCTGTCCCGGTGAGTGTCTGCAGGGCGAGAAGCACAGCTCCGTCCATCTCCTTGTGTTTCCTGCTGTCCTGTGCGAAGGCAGCGGAGCGGCTTTGCGGAGCCTGTCTGCCTGCCGTGTAGATGGATCACGGGCATAAGGCACAGTGGAGTCAAGGTGTGCATTTTGCTGCGTTGTGCCCTTGCCTCAGCACAGTGTAGATGGATCACGGGCATAAGGCACAGCGGAGTCAAGGTGTGCATTTTGCTGTGTTGTGCCCTTGCCTCAGCACACTGAGCTACAGCTGAGCCTTTGGCTGTCAGCTAGCTGAGATGTGCCAGAACCTGCTGGAGCTACTGTCCTGAACCCTCTCCAAGGGAAGTATGTCCCAGTTTTTGTCACCACAAGGTTATCACCTCTGCATCTGATAATTCAGCATGATTTATGTATAGATCAGATATTAGGAAGAATTTCTTCACCAAAAGGGTTGTCAGGCACTGTCAGAGGCTGGCCCGGGGAGGGGGGGGGGGCGCATCCCCCGAGGGGTGGAGTCCCCATCCCTGGAGGTATTTAAAAGACGTGTAGGTGTGGTGCTTAGGGACATGGTTCAGTGGTGGGCTTGGCAGTGCTAGGTTTACAGTTGGACTCGATGGTCTTAAAGGTCCTTTCCAACCTAAATGATTCTATGATTCTATGATGCTGAGGAATGTTGTAGCTGGAAGAACCTTGCTCTGCAAGAAAACTAATTCACGGTCCCTGTATTCAACACGAGGGGTTAAAATGTACCTGTGGCACTAGCCCCAGGGAAGGGAAAGACTGCAGATCATCCGGTCTTCTCTCCTGACTCTCTCTCTGCCTTCACAAGGGACCTTCTCCTCTCCCCCTCCCCATACTCACCTTTTGTAGGGTGGGATTAAGCCATTTGGCTGACAGAAGCTCCCCTCAACTTTCAGAAAGGGGAGCCATCCCTGATGCGGGACTCTTTATTGACTGTTCAAGCTCTCAGGGTCGTGCTTTGAAACAGCTGCAGCTGCAAAGAGGTACCTGATGTCCATGAAACCTCTCACTTCTACACCACTAGCTGCTTCAAGGCATAGAGTAAATAGGCAAAGGCTTGAGTTAGAAATACCTCTGATGCTTTGTAACTGCGATGAGAAGTCGAAGTATATTTGTATGTTAATAGTTGGTCTTGAATTTTTCTTTCTTTAAATGCTATTATAACCCAGTTAAATATTTAACAGAAGAGTGGAAAGTCTATTCGCAGTTGTTTCACCAATAAATTTCTTTGTTCTCACGTCCCAAGTTACCTTTTAAAATCCCCTGTTCAAATTATCACCCTATCTCAAACAGCAGCACAATGTTTTGGGGTCGTGCTTAGAATGTCTTAAGTCCCATTTTCAGTTGCAAGCGGAATTATACTCATTTCTAATGGCACAGAAAAGGTAGAAGTGAACCTCAAAGTAAGTTCTGCTTGTTCATGCATGAAATTATATATCAGCTGGTGTTTGCATGCAGGATTTCCATCATTTGAAAGTCATGGGCCCCTACTCCAGATTGAACTTTGCACCAATCCCAGTAACAGTTTTCACTGCTAAAGGTTCTAGCCTAGCTAATTGCAAGGCTTTGAATGTGTATTATGCATTTAAAGTGTAAGCTAGAGACTTCTAACTAAGAATTGCTTTGGTGGAGTAAATACCAAGTGTTTCAGGCATACAGATCTGAGCATTAGTGTTTATCATTGATTTGGTAAGACGATTGCTGGATGTGTGTCAGATTTTTTGGATTATAAAGCACTTTGCTGTCAGGTTTCAACCAAGAAGGAAATAGTCACCTTTCTAATTCTGTTAACTGTTATTGGGTATCGGTAATTGAATGAAACTCGTTTTTTTCAGTCAGAGAGAGATACATGACAGATTTGTAATGTGAAAAGTATAGGAAAGCCCCACAGCTAATTATATGATTTAAACTTAAACACCAGAGCTCAGTTGCTGCTTGTTCCAGAAGTTTGCCTGAGCTATGATTTAAAGGCTTTATTGCACCAAAATCCCAGAAGTGGTTGCAGTTTGCAATAGTGGGCTGCCAAAAGATAATCACAGTGTGTAGTTCTTCTGATTGTAAAGAAATGTGCACATTTCATCATGATCTCCTGCACAGGCAGACACCTGGACCTGAATCCAGATCCTTTCAGGTCGTGTCCTTGGTCTGACGTCCTCATCGTTGCCTCTGCATCATTTGTGCGGACCAACCGTGTGACCTAACGAGGGCCGTTGCGCATCTCTGGTGCCACAGCCCATTTGGAGCATCTGTCCGTGGCCGATGCCCCGAAGCACCCATGAAAGGTGATTGCAGTAGGTTGTGTGGGAGTTTTGGTGCAGAGCACAGCGGTCCTGCTTTGCGATTCCAGCGGCATCAGCAGTATTCATTACTTTTATGAACGTTGTGCTTAGGGTGCAAACTCAGGAGCTGCTTAAAAGGAACACCAGTGCAGAAGGCGAAACCTTGGCTGTGTGGAAACAAGTGCTAAAGCTCCCATCGGTTTCAGGCTGGTCCCCAGAATCAAGGGGTTGTCTTTCTTCTGGAGTGAAGGGGTCAAATTGTACCGTGAAATCAGTCAAAAGGTACCTCCTCCTAAAGAAAATGAAACGGTCAAAGAGCTCTATGTGCATCAGTCACAAAACAAGCAACAATTTTGCTTACCGATATATGAAAAAGAATGTTTGTTCCACCAGGGATAACAGCTTGTTACTTGCTTTGCTCTTAGGATGCAAGGAGAAAGGAAGAGAAAGAAAGTACTTGTGGCCAAGTTGGCGGCTACAGTCCAGCAGCACAGTCAATCACATTGTTTCATCATTCCCAGTCATTCTGTGATAGCACTGATTTATCTTGCTGCTGTGCAATTGTCCCCTGTTGATAATTCCAGTTTTGTCAAGAGATGGCAGAGATTTTGCTGAAAACCTGCAAGCTCCTCTTACCAGCAGTGAACAGTAGGAGGGCAGAGTAAGGCTTCCTCCTTTTCATTGATGCCTAGAAATAGTCCGTGCTAACCCTAACAGCCTTAAAGACATGGGGATCTTTTCTGAAAAAAAGAATCCACTATTTTTAAAACCACATTGACTCAGCAGAAGTAGACACGTGCGTTTTAGATCATGGTAAATTGATAATCCAGCCCTGCTGTGAATGCTTAGCTCTTTAATTCTGGCTGTAACATTTTACATTTATTTTAACTCCGCAGTGCTCTGGCACAAGTCTTGATACAATGACCAGAGAGAAGGCTACTGCGTTATGGTGTATGTTAAAAAAAAAAGTCTCGGTTACAGTTTTTACAATTTAGTTTTCTGTTTCTTCAGTTTTCTCTGTGTATGTGAGAAGGAGAGGAGATAATTAACCAAAATGCATTTAATTTACACCTAGGAACAGGTTGCTTAATAACAAATTCTGTAGTTCTCCGTTGTGCCAAGCAGAACTAGTCACAGGAGCCATTGTGTGGATGTCAGTGGGATTATGCCAATGTGCAAGTGCTATCCAAACACAATTTGAGCTCCTTTGAAAAGTTTATGAGGTTTCTCAGGAAAGCTGAGTCCCCTGGCCTTGGGGACAGGAGGAGTGTTTAATGTGACACTAGTATGCATGCATACAATTAGAAATTGTCAGAAAATCCGGGTTTATGTAATCAGGGGAGATAACCAGGATGCTTGGCATTGCTGATGTAAGAAGAAGAATGGCTTGCTCTGTGTGTATAGATGTAATAAATAATCTGGGAATACTTCACCTTTGGTTTGCCCTAGAAGTCCTAGAAGACTTCTTACTAATACAGTTCACAGGCTCATCACTGGAAATGTAAATTTCTGCAGAAGAAGCAGATCTCTCTGTTGCCAGGCTATTTTTATTTTTCCTGTGATTCTAGGCAGACTTAAAAGGCATCTTCCAAAAAAGTAGCTAAATTAATACGTACACCATACTGACAAATGTATAAGTGAAACAAGGCTGTACAACAGCCTACAGATGTTACCTACCATTCAACTTATTTTCCTGCAGATACCAGTCTTGTGGAGGAGTTGAGTTCTGAAAATGTTTCACCCGTAAAAAGGTATGAGTTTGAAAAGGAAGATAAAGAACAGATTTCTACTATTTTGTGTGTATTTTCAGGCTGGATGGAAAGGAACATTAAGCTGTGTGTTTGCCAGCAGCATTTGATCACTTGAGATTCTGTCTCCTTTGCTCTTAATCCTGTGGTAATTCAGGATCCTTAACTACCGTTTCTAAACGTGATAATCCAAACCCCCTGCAGTCAGTTGTGTTGGTCTCATCAAGAGCCACACTGGACTTTCTGGTCTTTAAATAGAAAGTGGCCTAACCTAGCAGCTAGTTAAGTGTTGTCAGATTTTCTTTTAAATTAGTTTGGCCGGTCTAGTAGTTGGTTTCAGTGTCATGCTTAGCTGTCATTCTTTTCTTTGGGTCTTCTGAGGATAGCCTTACTGCAGTGATGATGGAAATCATCCCTGCTTAGGAATCCCACCTCTGGCGAAACTTAAGTTGGCATCATGCAACAGAGCTTTCCTGTACAGGCTGTTCACTTTGCTCACTGATCTGGCAGCCCACCGTTTCCCCAAGTGCTTTGCTTTAGGAAGCCTTGCCTTACCACAGGGTAAATAAGAGAGAATACCTCACAGTAACCATCAAAGATTTCATTGAAATATCAGCATGAGCTGGCTACTACACCTCCAGTGCAGATATCTGTCCTACCTTACATGTTCTAGATTGCTGTTAGGAAGAACAAGAAGGGGAGCCAGTTCTTAGCATATCGCTGTGCAACCCCTTCCTCCCCCAAATACTGTTAATGAACCTCCAGAATTAGGTGGGTCTCTTTTTAAATACAAAATTGTATCGCCTTACATTCCTCTCAATTTTATTTTAGAAATTCATTCCTAATCTAAAGGAATTTAGAAGTAAAAACACTGGGATAATGCTGTAAAACCAGCGGTCCTGTTTACAACAGTGTGAGTACCAGGAGTTAGGCTGCAGATGTTTCCGGATGCCATCCAGCAGCTTTTCATTGACATCAGTGGGCACTCAGGTTTGCTCCAGCTTACTGTTAGGCATAATAAATTCTGTATTGGCCAAACTGATCTTCACTCAGAAGCTACCCTCCAAGCATATCATAGGAACAAGCTCCAGAGACACACATGATACTCGCTAGCAAGCGTGCTGCCTATTCGATACGTGCTAATTTAACATACGTAACTCTGCTCTCTTCTATCACACAGAGTGGCAAGAAGGTCATCTCTTCTGGAGATCTTTAGTTATCTTAGATATCTTTAGATACTTACTTAAAAACCAGAAAACTAGTAAAGGGACTTGTCTCTAAAGCTCTGGAAAGGTGAATCAAAGTTGCTCTGAGTGTTACCAGAGCAGAACGATGGCCAGAAAGTACTCGGTGAAATCCAAGCAAGGAAAGCAGGGTGCGAGTCCTTGCAGCATTTGAGGGCAAAGGAGAGGGAACAGTGGGGAAGAGCAGATCTGTAAGCCAAGATTTGTCATAGCTGGCAGTCTGTGTTGTGAAGGAAAGAGAGAACATTCATTCCATATCCAGAATGGAAATACCAAGACCAACCTTGAACAAGAACGTATTCTTTGTATTTGGCAAGCGTGCTGTCTCTGAGAAGCAGCAAAGGAGAAAGCACTGTCTCATGATGCAGTTGGTGACTAAGTCAGACTGACAGAGTCTCCTTCAGTTCTTCCATCCTCCACAGATTTAAAACAAGCAAGAGAACTTCACTCTTGCTCCCTGGTTTTCCACCTCTGACACACGTTAACAATAACACTGTCCTGACCTGATGCGATGCTGCAGGTATAAAGTACACGGAAGATTCAGTGCTGTGGTTCAGAGTAAGCAAAAATAGACTTAAGCCCATAGGGTTAAGATTTCCTTGCAAAGAACCTGCAATAGATTTTATGGATGTAAGCCCGTTTTACTAGCCAAGGACACTTTTGTAGTTAAAGCACTACAATTCTAGATTCTTAAGAGGAGATGTGAAATTTTCTTTAACAAAAGTGGTTTTGTAGAGAAGTGCAAGTAACCAGTGCTATGTGCTAGCCCTGAAATTGTTCCTGATATGCAGTTAAACTTATTTCTGGCTCACTGGGTCCAAATGAGGGCTATTTTTTCTTCAAAACTCAAATTTATCAATGTTAGAGCCAAATTTGGGTCTGAGAGCCCTAAAATGTTAATAAGTATATTTTATAACATGTGTGAAAATGTATGATAGGCCGTAGCTGGGCACTGTTAAGGTTTAGACTAGACCAATGATGCCAGTTTGGTTGTTGGTTGAGCAATGCTGGGTCAAGTAAAAGCTGAAGGTCATGGGCTGCTTCACTGTTACATGGTTGGGGTGGGCCCGCACCATGACCAGAGCCAACGTGTTCTCCTCCTGTGCACGTATCCTTTCTCAGCACAAGATGTAGGTCTGCTGTGCCATGGGAGGGCTTGCACGTCGGCTTCTTGGGGAGGGAAGAATGAGGGAACCCTCAAGAAAAGGAGAAGGAGAGAAGAAGAGAGAGGGAACAGACCACATTAATTGCTTTGGAGACAGTAGGTAGGTCACCTTCAGTTAGGTGTCTTTTACAGAGGTCTTTTCCACCTTGTTGCTCTAAGTGCTACAATTGGAAAAAGTATTTGGGTAGTTTCTGTATCATTTACATTTTCCAGTGCTTCCAGTTACCTTGGGTTGCTTTAATTCATCAAAACAAATAAAAGACAATGTAGCATCTTCGCCGTGTTGGCCAAATAACAATCATCTTCAAGGAAGAAAAGATTGGGAATACAAGAACAAGCTACCAAAAGTGTTTCCCTGAGTATAAAAAATGCTGAGTCCTAGGATGTTTCTGCTGGTAACGCTTTGCCTCTCCACCCCTCTTTTTCTTTTTCTAGCTTAATAGTGGCAGCTGATACAATAATGGGCTGCTGCACAATTTTACACCTAAGGTACACAGTCACATTTAGAATCTGGCAGCATTCTCTTTCTGGAATAGGAACGCTCCTTGCAGCCCACAACTGAAACAATTAGCTGTAAACCAGAAAGCAGCTTCATAAAAAAATAATTGTTCTCCAGCTTACAGATACATTTTAAGAATTTGTTAAAAGAAAGCAAAAGAAAAAAATCAAGTAGACAGGTGAACAAGCCTCAGAGTACTTAAACAGATCTTGCGGGTTTTGAGAATATAAATGATTTAAATTAAAAGTCATTTGGGAATATATAATAGAAGAAAGGGCTCTGACAGCAGCAGAGGGAGCAGAATAGAAATGGTGGTGTTACTATATGTACCCGCTTGCACTAAAAACAGCAACTGAAAGGAGAAATTTGAACTAAACTCTATGAACATGTATCCTTACAGCTCATATTAATCGGTTGTTCTGTTCCTCTCCCAGTTTCTCTTGACCCTTTCCTGAGGGTTAAATTAATCCCTTGTGCAGCTCAGCTGAGGATAATGAAGTTGCCCTGGGGGTACAAATGTAGCCCTTGGGTTTGACCTACAGAAGGCCGAGCCTATATTCTTCACTGTGTTTTCAGGCGGTTTTGTTTATGTTGGATTAATTAAAACCACCCTCTCCATTGCCCAGGCCGCTGCGCTCTCCTGCGCAGAATAAAGGAGTTCCAGTGCCTGGCCTCTCTGAGCCTGTCCGTGGCTGTGCAGAGACGTAGTGGACAATGCTGCTAATGAGGGGAACTTAATGACCCTGATCATATTTGTGAGCAAAAAGGCTTGTGTTCTGATAGAGCCGATGTGGACAATGTTTATGATGTGAGGGACGGTTTGG
The DNA here is from genome assembly GCF_000690535.1 of Cariama cristata. Lineage (NCBI taxonomy): Eukaryota > Metazoa > Chordata > Aves > Cariamiformes > Cariamidae > Cariama > Cariama cristata. The sequence continues at coordinate 37,313 of NW_009632816.1, read as the reverse complement.
ATTCCTACAGGCTCCTCCTTGTGTTCCTGGAGCCATAGGTATTGCTTGCATTTGGCCAGTAAGGCAGAGCCTGGTTTGCTGGAGGTGAAACCAAGGCATTAAACGGTGTGGTCATCTGGAATTTGATCTAGGGTAGATAGACTGAAATGCCGGTTCCAGTTCCTATGTATTAGATTTTTTTAAAAGTTTCAAAACAGATGCTTTTCTCTTAACATTTAAATATATCACTATTCATGAATAGTACCGGTTTTGAGTCCAACATCTGGCTTTCTCCAGTGTGAGAGGCAGATTGGAATCTGGTCCAAAGTCCCCCCCATTGTTCTGAGAATTTGGACTGCAGTAACTTTCCCCTTTCTTTGCTCCCTTTGACACGCTCTTCTACCTCGCTTATCTTTTATTCCCCCGTCCTTCTTTCTCTCATGCCAGCGTGCAGGTACCACATAGTAGCCAAGCAGCGGCTGGTGCTTTGCTGCGAGGCATCAAAAGCAAAATAGCATTGGGAGAGAGGGAAGTTGCCTTCATGAGAACAGAGCAAGAAAGCATTTGGCCCCTTTACTTTGGTGCTATGAAAGCCTGGTGGAGCCAGCCAAATCTGCCCTTCCCCTCCCCTTTTTTCCTCTTTAAGCCTCTAAATTGTCTGTGCATTGGGCTTTAAGCTGGATTTAAAATAGCCTGTGTATATTAGTTTATTCCTTCACAAATCGGGAGACTTGGCACATCTGTCTTGGCATAAGCATTTCATTTCGGTGTTCTGTAGCAGCAGACGGGTTTTTTGTCATGGACAACAATGGATGGCTTCTGACAACTTAGAACTCTCTAGAGGTATTGAAAGCACCATTGGACTGAAATTTGGGAAAGGTGAAGTTTTCCTTTATGGTCAAAACCAACCTGAGAACACCAAAAGGGAATTCACAGGAGGTGCTTAACACGTACAAGTGAGGTTTCTGATGGCCAGGCTGTGTGCTGGTCCTTTGCTGCTGCAAATGTTGGATTTCAGACAAAGGAAAGAGTAGTGGGCTAAGAAAGACTTCTTCCAAGGTCTGTAGTTGTGTTGGATTTGTTTTGCACTGATTCTAGAGAATGCTGATTAGTATAAATCATCTTGTATTGCAACACTTGACCAAGGCCTGTAATCATGCCGCTACTTCAGCTGTGTCTGATTGAGAAGCCCCCAGATTAAGCAGAGTACTTACGGTGAGGAGTCCCCTCTTTGCCAGCTGGGAGGTTGAAACCAGCTGCATTCTGAAATTTGAAAGAAAGAAAGAATCTGGGAACTGCTTTATAAAATGGTCTCTTCCTCATTACCCTAATCACGTCAGTATGCTGAAGGCTGCAACCAGCTTTCTTTCCTTTTTTCCTTTTAAGTCAGGCACAAGAAAAGACTAATGAACATTGAACTGAAAAGGATGACTTGGGTCATCCAGGTCCCATCCCTGCAACCCTGTAACAGACATTAGAGCAGAAGAGACCATTAAACTTCTATTTCATCTGTCTTGTTGCATGCTTCAGAACACAACATTTCCCAATGCCCTTGAAGCCATGTAGATCTACATGGAGAACCAAGTGGCCTGTCTAATGTACCATGGTATAGATCAAGGGCGCTCCTTTTCCCAGGATTTCGTGTCTTAAATGAAATCGTCTCATAGCTGAAAACTACATTTCTTAGGTGAAGTTCCTAGGTAATGCAGAGGAAAGCAAAAGTACTCAACATTTTCAGTTGCCCTGCTGGATCGTGTTCTCCTAGCCCAAAGTGGCGTTGGTTTAAACCCTGAGCGTGTGAGCAAGGCCCGTCAATGAGCACATGAGAGATACTAATACTACCTGTAGCATTGGCTTCTCCTGTCCACTCTCTTAGATGCAGTAGTTGCCAATCTTCAGTGCTGGGAAGCAAAATAAAAGGAGAATGAATGCATGGAAGGATTAAATGATGTGTCCAAGGTCATAGAAAGGTACCTGTGACAGTCAGCAATTAGATCTATGCAACATAAATATTAACACAGTACATAAATTAAAGGGATGGCCGCCTTTCAGTTGCTTTTTGGCATTTTAAGTGAGAAGAGAAGCTTCAGGTAGTACCCAGACCATGGTCCTTACCTTTATTCAAGTAGTACAAATCGGTAATATCGTGCCACCTGTACTTAAGCAGAATTTCTGGGTATCCGTGAACATGTCAAACTCTAGTCTAGTACTTAAACTCAGCCTGTATTTTCTCATTACTATTTCCATGAGGTTTCTCTTCTTTTTAAGGATTATTCTTATTGCTGTGACCTCTGTCAAAGCTTAATAAATGAGGCATGGCTTCAGCAGCGAGGGCTTGGGCTAGGGGCACTGTTTGCGTTCTGGTAGGATAGGGCAAACATTTATCTGGTCAACACGGAACAATAGCACGGTGGTAGCTAGACCAGATCTGGCAAAGCACAACAGAAGCATTGATATTGCAAATATAAGACTTGGTTAATAATGAAGTGGAATGAAAAGTACCGTGTCCTGGCTAGGAACTGGTCTGAGCACAGAAGAACTTGGAGCCCCAGAGGTCCCCTAGTATGCTCCAGATGTATGCGTTAAGGAAAGAAGGATTACGCAGTTGTGGATGTAGTGCGCGTATGACAAGGGCCTTTATCACCAGTAGGTCGATGCTGTGAGGTCCTGAGCATTATCAGCTCTCAGCATTTTTGTTGTTAGTTGCAAAGAGTAAAAATGGACTCCTAGGGCAGGAGACAAAACCAGAAAATTCTAACCCCCGCTCCCCCAAATAATTAAAAAAGAAAAAAATCTAGGAACTTTTTGTTTTGGAGGAATGTCTGTGTTAAAAATGTTACTTTTCATGACTGGGTATCTCTGCGTTGTATGTAACATCCCTGCTTTGCGCACCAGATGAAAGTCACATCTGTGGCTCCGTTTGCTAAACAAGCAGTTTTCCTGCAGGCTCTCTAATACTTACCCTGGGGGGAGTTTGTGGCCCTTATCTAAGAGGAGGAATTACTTTGTTGTGGTTTTGCCATGCTCTTTAAACAATACTCAAAAACCCTCTGAAACCACATTATATAAAGAGGATCCTTTTTGTAAGTCTCAATGGAGAAAGCACGAGTGAGAAATTTCCCTGTTCCATTTTCTGGCTTTACTCTGTTTCCTAGCCAAGGGCTAGGAAGCTGTTTAAGTCATAGGGCTCAGTAATTAAGATTAAAACAAACAAAAGCAAATCAAAAAGACTTTCTGCTGCTCTCTCAGTGTCCTTATTCACCTGTTCCCCTCATCATTTAGATGGCTCCCAGATGGGCATGTATTTAAGCGATGTCCTACTTCCATTGGTATTTGCTGTACAGATCAGAGAATACGTTCCTCATCCGACAGAATAATTTAATCCTTGTTCTTTAAACCACTTACTGAAAAATGCTTCTATCGTTCCTGATTTAAGCCCTGCCCTTCTTTCTCCAGCCCTGTCCTGTGAGCTTGCAGGACACGCAGGCGGCTAGCCGGTGATGGGGCCGAGTGCTGACCTTCGGGGAGCTGCTGACTTGGAGTTGAACCCAAGGTGCTTTCAGGAGCTGGTTTTGATCCCTGAGCCTCTCGATGGTTTACGGCAGCAGTTACACTCTTGCGTTAGTGGAAATGGAAAGTGATAACAGATTTATGATGCTGGGTTTGATTGCCATTTTCAATAGGACTTTATCTCTGATTACGGAAGAACTCTTATTTTCAGAAAATTGACCACCGAAAGCTCTGTGAGAATAGTCCTAGGGAGGGACAGCCTTTGAGCAGCCACTCAAAAGTACTGGCAGAAGCCAGTCCCACGGCCTCGCGCTGTCCTGGCCATGCAATCCAGCCTCTGACCTGAGGACACTGGAGCAGAAACCAGAGGTGAGTTCCTCCTCCTCACCTCCTTCGGGCATGCCGGTAGTTTGGCGGTGTCAGCATCAGCCTACACGGAGCCAGGCTTGAGATCCGCCGTGCGTTTCATTCCTGGGACTCCGCTGTTGAATTTGAGTTCACTTTTAAAGGCAGGTACCCTGAAATTTCACGTCAAAACTTCTCCCCTGCTTGAAAACAATGGTTATGGTTACAACAGTAACAGCAGCAGGCAAATTGTCAAAAAGGAAACCTTTTTTTGTTGTTTCGTGGGGTGGGGATGATTGGCTTTTTGTAACGTTAAATCTCAGCTTGGCCTTGGCAGGGAAATGCCGTGCTGCTCTTGGAACAAGATGGAGAAATGGGCTCTTTAGGTTTGACATCCCGTTAGCTTTCTGGCGTTCTGGAGGATCCCCAAGGCCCCGTGGAAACCAGGTGCATTCCCGCTGCAACAATTAACGTAACCGACCCTGGCAGGAAGGGAATGTTTAGGGGAGGGAAAAACCGTACAGTATTTTCTTTTGGAAAATTCCACTATTGACATGAAAAACCAGCAGGGTAACAGCAAAGATGGATTGCAGATTTTGACAGCACTGACAGGTAAATATTGGCTTTGTGCAAACAAGTTTCTATAAATAACCCGTCTGCTCCAGAAACTCCACAGATGGCAGCAGGGCTGCCGGGGTATTGATTTACCCACTGTGCTCCGTGCAGAAAAGCACAGCTGTCAGTTTTGCTGTTCTTCTTGTTCTGAGCATTGCTTCTGCTCCTGCTGAGAGCCGCCGGCCTCGTTCACCATTTTTCTTTGGCAAGTGGAGATGAAGATTAAGAGCCCAAAAGAAATAATTTGAAAGAAAAACCTGCCAAAACAAGGAAGAATAAATGAAGAAATACAGAGAGTCACTATAGAGAGTGCTGTATAGATGTATTCCACACGCTAAAAGCCAGCAATAACCGCTCTCTCTTGCTCTTGTATCACGTAATTTACTACAGCTCGCGGGAGTGGTTTATAGAGGTCCAGGAGACCATGGGGGGACTTGAAGGGCAAGGAGAGCTTACGAGGAAACGATAAAGAGTTTGTACGTCGCGGGGAGTAACAGGCAGAGGTTAGAGTTGAGGAGCAGAACCTGGTGCTGTCTGTTGGGAGGCCTTACATGCAAATGGAGATTCTGCCCCAAATCCCTAGCAGCTGGAGGTGGCTTATAAATAAATGCCGGCCAAATAGGCAAATGCTTAAAATTGTCGTGATTAGGTTTTTGGTTTGTATGACCCATTTGAGGGCAATCTAAATCTCAGGATTATGATTTCCAGACAGTAGAGTCAGCCGGTGCAACCACCGTCTCGTTAACAAAAATGTTGATTTAAAAGCATAATATCTGGAATTGCTTTTTAAAGGAACATCTTAGAGAGACTTCATAATCTCAGTTCCGTAAAAGTGTTCGCCTGTGGTGTACACTCGCTCCAAGGGCTCATCAGTAGCAGAACTGCGTATCTCCTGGGGCAGACACGGCGTATGCCATTTGAAGGCATTTTTCTGCTGGTTTTCTGTGTAATTTCTCTGTAGTTATACAATCAACCCAGACAATGAAAGTTCGTCTGTCATTACGGCTACATCTGCATCAGGGATTTTGCCCAGAATGACTAGGTGCAGCTTCTGGTTGTCATTTTTGTCTTGTGTGGTGGCGTTTTTGGGGCTTTTTGGTTTGATTAGTTTGGTTTGGTTTGTTGTTTTGTTTTTGTTTTTACAGTTAGCTTGCGTAACTGAAAATGGCAAAAAATTAAGAAGTAGAGATCTAGACCCATTGAAATGGATGGTTACGTTGTGGGGTTTTTTTCTTAATTTAGTTGTTCATTTTGTGGACTTTAAGTTTGGGCGAGCTGTATTTCAGTTCTCCTCCTGAACTTGCTGGGTACACTGCAGGAGAGGTGGCCAGTGGTTTTCAGCAATGTTCCTCCTGGTGCTTGCAGGTAACGGCACCTTTAGGTGCTTGCCTGGATGGAGGCCTGGATCCATTCATTGGTCCTATTTCTGCCGGAGTTTTAAATGATTGTCTTTTCCTGTAATCTACTAGAAGTATAAATCAAGAGTTATGTGCTTACATAAAATTAAAACTTGACGCGATTCTGTCTCACTTTTGGACAAAACGAGAGTTGCCAAATGAGAAGGGATTTTTCTCAAGATAGATCAAGAATCTTTTATGGGAGAAAAGCAGGGTTGTGGAAAGGACTGTGCACATACCTTAGAATTTTTTGAGATAGTTGGCATTACTTTATCTATTATTCAAAGTAATTATTATACAAACTAGATAATTCATAAGTAGTAGGACATAAGAAGTTGTCAAGAGGAGACTTTTGTCTGAGTTAGAATGTTACTGGGCTGAAGGAGCTAGATGCTAGCCATTTCTGGAAAGGCCATGTATCTGTTGCCTTCCTTTTAATTTTTTTTAAAGCATTTTTAAGTATTGAGTAAGGAATCTCAATGTGTATGTTGTAGAAGAAGGTGCAGTGTTCCATCTAAAGCTGTTCTTTTCCCATACTAAAATTCTGCGTCGGTTTGCTGAAACAACAGGCAGAAAGAATCTTGGCTTCTGAGTTGTAGGTCAATAAATTCACAGGTATAAGGACAGGTCAACAGGCTTGCGCTCTTTGTGTGTGTGTGTGTGCGTGCGTGCTCTGGGCCGTTGTGGTCGTAGCTGAGCCCCACACCACTCACGCTGACACCAAGGTACCGGTGTGTGTCCTACTACCACCCCTGACAGCTTCTCCAGAAATTTGTGACTTTAGATGCTGCCGCTTTCATCTGTCACAGCTGGATGCGTGTGACGAGGCACGCAAACTGCAAGCTGATCTGAGTATGATGTGCTAAGGGTTTCGATGCTGAACACATTTCAAGCGTTTTGTTAGGTTTTTCTCTCCCATGTTATATAAATATGTTGTTTTAACATAAATACTTAATCTCAAGCTGTCCCTGAAATCAGGGTCCACTCTCTATTTTGAAATTGGATTTCTCATGTCACAGGTTCAAGACAGGAATAAAATACCGACTTGTGTCTGCTCAGAGGAGGAGGAGGGGAAAAAAGGGCATCCTGTAAGAGTATGATAAAAGGTGATGTCAGCTGTCACTGCCTTGTGCCAGTGACCTTGTACTTCAGTGACCTGTGAGCTACTGTTCCCGTGCCATCTCATTTGAAGTACAGTTCACGACATTTTTATTGTACTGTTATTACCATCTTTTTTCTTAAACCTGACCCTGGGGGAAGAGAGGGAAGAGTTACGTGTTCAAAGCAAGCGACATCAAAGTGTTCCCAGGAGCCAGTCAAAACTTCAGCTGGGCTTAATTCTACGAAGTCTGTGGTTGGTGATGTGGAGTGTTTCCATGGGCTGCCCGCCTGCCTGTCCCAGGACATCCATGGATAATTGCAGACTTCTCAGATGTCTTTTTTTTACTACTTTTTTTTTTTAGGAGATGTGTTTGTGTTTTCTATTAGATATTGGTCAACAATACCAGGCCAGCACTGTCGGATGCAGTGTTACTGTCATAGCTGTATCAGAGGTCGTTTGGAATTACAACAGTAAGGATGATAGGAGCCTTGGAAATGTTGGGCAAGAGTATTAAATGAAATTAAAAGATAGAAAGTGATTCTCTACACTGGATTAGTTACCTAACGAATCTTAGAAGCCTGTCCGCAATATATGCTCCTATGCTAGTGCAGAGCAGTTATTAGATTTTAAATTGTCATTGTTTTTTTCAGCATTGTGTTCCTTTTTTAAGTCACTAAAGTTGCTCCTAGTTTATTATTGTGAGATCAGAATAACTAAAAGAGAAAAAAGTGGATAATTTTCATTGTGATTAATTTTAAGTCAAACTCTCACGATTAAAGGGAATGTCTAAATTGCCAATTCAAAAAAATACAAACGTTATCCATTGATAACACAAGCAAGCGTGTTGCATGCCTGAACGTTTAAATTGCAGCGTGTACTGAACTCTGCATGTGTGTGCAGTAGTGTACATCTATGTATACACATTAGCAACAGGCCTCTACATCCTCTGCAGTATTTTCTTGGGACAAGGAGTTTTCATATTTCTCTGTCACAACATGTCATGCATTACGGCAAGCTAATGTTTTCCTAGGTTAATCACTGGTCTGCCTGTGTATCGGTAAATATGTTGCCATGGGCACTGCAGCAGCAGAACCGAGAGATGAGCTTTCGCCTGGTTGGAGCTGAAAAATGCCTATTTTTACTTTCGATACCCACTTGCTCAATCACAAATGAGGATAAGAGGATAAAGAAGCATGTTCCACCGCCTCTTTAAAATTGAATTATAGAAACATTTTTCATACGTGCTTTTCAATATGCAGATAATATTTACTGTATGTTCATTACTTGTAGCGTTTGGACAAAGCTCTTTTTGCTGGGCTTCACGCTTCTTGACCAGATTGTTTTATAACACCCATTTTGGGTATTGCCGAGTCCCAGTATTTAACATTTAGTTCCTTCCCACATCATGCTTCCAGAATGCTGCCTAATAAGTTACTTAGTTGTGCCAATTTAAATCCCAGACTGACTCTTGTCCTTTATTTGCTTTTTTGAAAGAAAGAAGATTAAACTGTGTAAATGGAACATCATGATGGTTTATTTTGTTAGCGTGTGTGGTGATGAGTCTTTGACCTACATTTCTGGTGCGTAGTGTGCTCTTGCCCTATATCTGGATAATGAATGACAGAAACATTGGTGTGGGTTGACCTCTTTTTGGCATAGATTTGGGTCTTTTTATATATATATAATTATGTAAGGGAAATACGGAGAGATGAATCTTCAGCTGAACCTAATAAAATCTGAAAGAAAGAACACTAAAGAAAAGATTTAGGCACAACGTCTGATACATAAAGTTATCTGGAAAGTACATAAAGGGCAAATCTGGAGTCTGCTTTTAAGTGTTTTGGGTTTTTTATGTAATAGATGCTTATGGACCAGATTATGCAACTAGAAGTTGCATCCTACAGTCTGTATCTGTTTCGAAAGGCGTTTTTATCAAATTTGAGCTGTTAACAAATCATCCTCAGAAGCTGACTTTCTCTGGATGCTCCAGAAAGTCAAGCTAAGTTTCTATGCTCGTGTCTTCAGCCTGCTGGTGTTCTGAAGACACTGACCTCTAAGAAACGCAGGCGAAATCGTAGGCGCTGCGCTCCTTCGTGATGGCCTTTCTTTCCCTGACAGCGGTGCTGTAGGGGTGCGTTGGGGGGAGTCTACGTCTGTAGCCTCTACTGATGCTAATGGTCTTTACGGTTCAATAGGAGAATATAAGCCTGTAGGACCCGGTGGCATAGTTTGCCTCACTAGTATTACTGTCAGAACTAGACGTTTTCCCCCTTGAAAATCACTGCCGAGGTAAACAGATTTTTGAGGAAAACTTAACCTAAACTAAAATACATGACTTCTGATTATTTTAAAGTAGTTTGTTGCACAGTAGGGCTAGGCACTGTAAGCACAAGACGGAAGAAAAAAATTATTGAAGATATTTAGTATTGAAACCAATATGACACTTCAGTTCCATTATTTATTTAAAAGTCTGATGTCAATTGTGATATATAATTAAAAAAATTTAGAGGGAGCCTTTTTAGAGGAGGAAATAGCAATGTCCCTTCGTCCTTCAGCAATCTGTTTTCAAATGGCTGTCCAACTAAGCTCTGAGGTTTTAGTGTTTCTAGAAACACCTTCTGTGTATAACTTACTCTAAATTGGCACATATATCAACAGTAGGAAAAAAATGTTCACACCTCTGGGAAACTGAGCTAAAAGGTCACTTTTTCAACAAATTCATAAGCTGGCAAAACCAAGCCTAGCTTTCCTTTGAATATTTAATAGCATTCCTTTTTCTGTGTGAAGTCCAGAGGGCAATATTCCGTCGTGTAAAGGCACCATCTGAGCGATCTAGTGAGTGTTTCGCCCTGCATTTGTTCATCTGCTGAAGTTTAGGCTTGTTTGGATTTGCATGTCACGGATTTGATAGGTATGTTCAGCAGCTCTGCTTATTTTTAATCCTGGGTCGTTTGCATGGTATTTGAAGGCTTTCAGGGAAGTTTTTATTCTACAAGAGGAAATTGCGCTGAAGGGCTTCAGTTAAAGACTGAAAACATTAGGGAAGGCAGTGGGAAATACATATTTGGATGGCAATATGGGGCCTCAGGAGAGGTTGTTTAATTAAAATTCCAGGTGAGAGGCAGATAATAGGAATTTTAGCGTAACTGGAAACCAATGTAAGTTATCACCGAGGTGTCGGAAAACTTTTGTGCCTTTATTCACAGGAAAATGCGCAGCTCAAATTTTTTCCCTCAGTTCTAAGTATAATGTTTGCAGAACTCCTCGAACAGTAAATTACAGAGCCACACGTAAGCCACAAAGCCTTTTTCCTGTGCTGCAGCACGGAGAGGTTAACAGATGATCAGACATTTCTTTCAGCTTTTCTTTTCCTCTTTGTTTCTAGTACAGCCTTCGTCAAGGCATCGAGGTGCTAATACATGAATTTTTAGGACATCCTGAACAACCTGCTGTGCTCCATAACCTCTCTGGCTGGATGACTGCAATCAGGGCTCCCTGGCCTCGCTTTATCTCTTGATCATACTCTTTCGGAAGCATGGGGGGAGGTCTTTCAGAAGCTAGGTCTTAGCTTCTAGAGGGCTTTAAAGGCTTTAACTACCAGGACCAGGATTTCAGATGGCTGAAGCTTTAAATCACGAGCTGAGCCAATTCAGCTGATTCTTGTCTGCCACCTTCTTTGAGAAGGCAGGTGAATGGTGCCCAGCTTTAATGTTCATTTCTTCCAGCTGCAGTCAGCAAACATCACACTGGTGGGTAGCAGAGGTGCTCCTCCTTCCTCCCTCCACCGCCTTTTTTTTTTTTTCTCTTCATACTGCTGCTTTTTGAAGAACTAATTGGAAGTGGAGAAATCATTATTCTCCGTTAATTTTCTTGATTGAACTTGGCACGCTTGAAATCTGCAGGCAAAGGGGTGTGGGATTATCCCAAGGACATACCTTGTTTCTGTGTTGTCTGTAATTGCTTGAAACCTAAGGGAAGCCTGGATGGAGGTACCTCTTCACAACATTTTTGAAAGAAAAAATACGGATTGGTGTTTTTATTCAAAGTTTAAATAACAGAGTCATGGATGAAGCCAGCAGGCATGTTAAATTATTTGATTTCAAATAATAATTCCAAGTATTGTTTCCAGTTCTGCTTCACCCATTTAAATTACTTTTGCCCAAGATACTGATAGTACTATAATGGAAACAGGTTTAGAATAGAAACAGTTGAAAACATTTTGTTTTATTTTAAATACACCTCACAGTATGGTTCCTCGTGTTCCTCTCTGGAGTGACTAACTGCCTGTTTACCAGGATATGTGATTTTTTTGAGAGATGAGTAAATAATATGTTTAGGTTTCTCATGGCAGGGATTTTAAATATTCTCTCATTTCACACAAGTATGACCACGCATACAGACGTGCACACACGCGCTTTACTTTCTTTCTTACACCTTACTTTACTTACTTTTACAATTACTTTGTAAGAAGTATTTCGTGTTTACAATTTCAAAGGCAGTTGTTTTGAGGATGTTTTTAATCACATCTGGATAAACCCCTGATTTTTCAGCCATAGTATTTAATTAAAATTTAATAAGATTTGAAAGAATTAAATGCTTCCCAGAAATTATGACCTAAACTGCATCATCTGAAGTATCATGAGGTGATTGAATATTTATACAAATACACTATTAAAGATTGATCACCTTGCTTTGGAAAATAATGTAAAATGAAATACTGAAGTGATTGTAGAAACTCAGCAGACAGAAACCTGACAGAAGCTAAGTGGTAAAAATGTAGACTTGGACGGTTGTTTATAACACTAAAGCAAAATTCAATGTTTCGTAGGTTTATACACTTAATTAAAGATAGGCTTTTAAATATGAACTCAGGCATTTGAATTAAAATGGTTTGATGGAACTAAGGTGGCCAATTAGCTGCTCTGCATCTCTGGTAAACTGGGTCATATTTTTTGTATATAGTCCTAAAACAGACTGGGGAGCAAAGTCCACTTCGGCACTTGACATCTGTTGGCTCTGACCTGTTTCTGTGTGCTGTGAGTTATCATAATTTTCATGCATGGAAAGAAACGGGTGAATACAGAGTTCAGTACTTAACAAAAGCCCATTACAACCAGTGAAGACTGGGTTGGGATGGAGCCTGTACACGCTTGTGCCAAATTAATTATTTAGTTGCTGTGATTTTCTACTGATTCAGCTAAAAGATCTTAGTTCCTACACTGAACTTTTAAATGGTATACAGTTATACTACAAATTCTTGTCCCATGTGGGAGGGTATTAAATTACTGCTGCAGATCCCCTTTATAGCTGTATACCTTCCCCCTCACTTGTTTAACCTTCTCATTATACCTCCTCTTCTTCAGGAATATGGTAGCCAACCATTCGGTCTATGGGTAACCGAGGTAGACGATGACATTTCTTTCCAATCACCTGGAACGAAGAGGTGATTGAAGTACTTACAGTATCCGGTGGATAAGAAATCCTAGAATAAGACAACTCTTGGGATATGATCCCAAGATTGTTTTGAAGATGTTTGTATTTTGCAAGATACCTCATATACAGTGGGATTCTTTTTTTTTTTTTAGGGTTGCTTTCAAGTGAGAGTTTTTGTATGACACCTTTATAAGATGAGGAAATTTGTAGTCCTGCGTCATGCATCGTGCCGCCACCCTCTGCTTTGGTTCTGGGTTTTCAAAGGGCTGGCAGGCTTCTGTGGGAGCCACTTTTATTGCGGATGATGTGTCTCTTTTCTAGACCCCCTGAGTACTGTTGGAGTCATTGTGGGAGCTAATCAGGTGCCTAAACTTTGGTGTCCAGTGTCATGGCCAGCTCCACAGGAAATCCACAACATCTGCCCAGGCCTGGCAGATGTGGCGTAGGTTCTGCAGGTGCTCCCAGTCCTCCCGTGGTGGCAGCTGGAATTCACAGGCAGATCATGCAAGCCCTATAAATTCTTGAAACCTAACCCCTTTTAACAGTATCTCCTGGATTGTTCGGGAGAAAAGATGAATGATGTGTTTTGTGTATTTTCTCTGTAGAGATACATAGTCCTGGCAACATGAGTATGTGTTTATGCTGTCCTCAGCGCACCTGGTCTCCAGCTCACCTGGCATTATGTGCAAGAAGATCGTCTCTAGAGCACTATTACTACTGCTCCTGTGATTACTCTGGAGGACAAATACAGGTTTATTCAATCGTAAACTCAAGAGATGTCATAGATTGTTGTCTCCTGTAGTTATTCATAGAGTGAACTGCTGGCTGCCCTATTCTTGAGGAAGAAGAGGTACAAAAATTAGATTAACAACCAACATGTTGACAACTAAAGGTAACTGTAGGGAATCTGTCGCTGCCAGGCTGAAGAGAATTAGCTGTCCAGGTCTAAGATTAGAGGAAAACTTTCCTATAGTTACTTTTCCATCAAGGATTGGCATAGGAGACAGGCAACAGACTACGCAGACTCCCTGGCACCTGGCTTGCTCTATATGGTGACTTTATGAGGTGAGAAGTCATTTTGAATTAATGCTTTTCTGTGCTATTTATAAGTATGTTGTGATGATTACTGCCTGAGTCATCCTTGGAGTAACATGCTTCTGCAGGTTCTAGATCATCTATTCTTAACAGATTGCTCGTACTCTTTGCAAAACCTGGACCTCTTCTTTTACCTACAGAAAACAGTAGCATCTGTCAGGATCTCCAGGCTGACAGATTAGTTTTTGGATGGCTCTTTCATCTTGCTGAAGAGCAGGAAAATCCAGAAAATTCATAAGGTCGTTTTCCCTAATTTAGTGAGGATTAATAGAAGCAATTGTATCAGAATCTAAATGCTTCTGGGAGATAGCTGAAGTGCAGCGGCCATCCACCACCTCTTTTCCAGTCTGAGGTGATAAGGCATGGGTTTCCATATAGAAGTGGAACAGTGCTTACAAGTACTCGGAAGGTTGCGTGTTTGACAAGTACCCGTAGCAACTGAGTGAAGAGGCCACTAAAAACAATATTTAAAAAGAACTCAAACAGCAACAGAATATGATAGCGATGAAAAATGCACCACTGCACTTGAAACCGCCCGTTCTGTTGGTCAGGTATTTCATATATTCACTTTTCCTATAGTCTCATTTAGTGGTTATAAAACTTCAGGATTGTAGAATTTTGCTGCGCTGTAGCACAATTACTTGGTCTTAGCTAAATGTGTCCCTATTAGGTTGAATTTATGTTAATTCTGTCCCAGTTAAACAGCAGACAATGTTATTGGCTGCACTACTAAATTGCTTTCCTAGGAGACATCCCATTAAATAAGTGATGCACCCAAAGTAGAATATAATGAATTACATTTTTACTTAAGCTTAATATGTTTTACATCTGTAATCAGGATAGAATTATGTGCACTGTGGATGACAAAAGACTTCTTGGGTCATGTTGTCCTGTCCTTAGTGAGCATGGAACTTATCATGCGATTTGTCCAGCTAGTTTTTAAATAGCCTAGGCTATGTCATTTGTGTTGGAAGGTGATTCCACAGCCTGATGTTATTTTTCTAATATTTAGCTGAAATGTTGCTTTGACCTGTTCTCCTTTATATACTCCCAATTACTCTTCTCACAGACCGCTTACGTGCCAAAGCATTTGGGCACCAATCCATTCAGATAAACTCCTTTGATTATCTGGATAGTCTCACTAAAACCAGAATGGCTGCGTAAATTCGACTGCAAAATTTGCCCTTTTGTTCGTTACGGACTTGAGTTGGTTGTTGCAGGTTACATATTCCCTCCGGTCTATGGCAGCTCTTTATGCCAGCTGGATCCAGGAGGAGCATTGGCCTCTACTCTCATTTCAGGTATTGGCAGCGCTCATCGGGAGGAGAAAAAGGAAGCAGAAGGTCTTTTGCCAATGTGAAGGCTACCATCCAGTTAAGTCTGTGTTCAGTGACATTTGAAGTAGATCAGCATCTCAAGTAACCTGGATGTGAAAAATACTCCATTTCCCCGCAAGCTGATCGTGGTTGTAATTCATGTAGTAATAGGGTGAATTGTAATGGTGATGCTTTTAGGGGCAAAGGTTTAATTCCTCCTAAAGTTCTGTTGATCTGGTTTTGTAAGCTAACAGCTTACAAATGTGGTCGTATGTTTGAGTGCAGGCTGTGCAGTCATGGAGAACTACACAAAGCCAGTAAGTGTGGCTTAGAGACCACAGAGCTGCAGGGCAGAACTCCCCAAATGGGCAAATAAGGAGTGTTTGCTAATCTGCTTCATATGCCAAAAGAGATGGGCAGCGTGGAGCACTAGATTGGATATCAGGCTATGTAAAGGGCTTTGAATAAAAGATTCATTGTCTGTGAAGAAAGCTGAAAGTTTTCAAGCCACTTGTAACCTAGTCGCTAAGAAAGAAACGTAGCTATCAGCCACAGAACCAGCACGTGCTTTCCATTCATGCTGTCTGAGGAGTCAAACGACTATTCCCAGGGATCCTAGAACTGGGAGCCCAATGGAAAGCTGTCGTATGTAATCCGTGTTAATTGTAAGCTCGAGCCACGAAATCTTTTCAAGAGTAGCAAGAAACATAGTGATGCTTAGTTGGTTTCTGGAGTGTGACAGTAGGGATCTTGCTTAGCGAAACTGAAAGCAATACAAGTTTAGTAAGCAAGGATTCTTCAAGAAGATAAATAAGAAAGATTTCTTTGCATTTCACCTTCCCTCTGTACTGAATTTTAATCCTTTATAGCTATTTGGGAAGTTGACCATTTGAAAGGCTGGTTGTTGACCTTGAGAGGTGATTCACCGGAGGTGAGTACTCTAGGGACTGATGGGACCTGTGCTACACTGAGTGTGGGCAAGAACAGGGGTTCGAGGGCTCTCCTCACCTGTTCGCCCAAATATGTACATTTTTGATAGCTGGTATTCTGCAGTTTCCATATTTTCACAAAATAAAACCTGTTCTCTTTAATATTCATAATGAGTTTATGGTCAGAACTAGCAGGACCCCACAGAATTCAGTCTTCTGAGTGGTTGAACATTTGCTAGGCTCCATTTACGCTACGAGAAACAGTGGCTTCTGTGATATCCCACGTGTAGAAGGAGAGGCATAACAGTCAAGAGGTGAGGACCAAGGACTGCACTTCGGGGAAGGTCCAGTCCAACTTGCATGGAGCTACTGTACAGCCTTGTGAGTTCTCTTTCCTCATGAGCACTTTCCACTTTTTCATTTGCCTTATCTAAACCACAAGTCTTTGCAGTGTGGAAGTATCTTGCTTGCGAGGTGATCAGCACGTGTGGCAACATAGCATTGCCTAAATCACAAGATGATGGCTGGGAGGGTTCTCTCATTCTCCTGTGTTCAGTCTAGATGGCAGAAACAGGATTGTGGAGTGGTGGGGTGGGAAGAGAGGTTGTGCACCCGTCTTCCTGGGAAGCTTGTGGGATAGACTTTGAGCTGTTAGATACAACACCTGGGTGAAAATGTCAAGAGCGAGTTACTTGGCAGCGCAGTGTGCCATTCTTTTTTGGATTCCATCAACTCCAGAAACAGTCTTGGAAAGCTCAAATGAGGAAGAAAGGGTGAGATTATAGACGGTAGGTTTGATATCTGAAGAGTGAAAATCATATTGCTAAAGTAATAATAGAAAAAGGGAAAAAAAAAAAGACACGTAGAGTATGTATAAGGGTAGATGCAGGGATAGCATGCTTTAATGTGGCAGATTGAACATCATACCTACATTAGGGAATACAAATATGTATGCACCTTTTTAGTTTCTGGACGTTTTAAGCATTTGACAAGTCATGGCTGGGAATTGGCAAGAGCCTTTTAATGTTTTGTTGTCTTGTTAGTTGTCAGGAAAGGAAGTCGGCACTCATTCAAGCTTCGTCTAAACAGAGCACCACAGTTCAAGCACATCATTACGCTGTCAAGCTCAGGACCTACAGTCTTCCATATGCGATTTCAAATGTCCTCTGCCAGTCATGATATTCACATTCTCTGACTTGGCTCATACCACCACTTAATGCATTTGCAGATGGGTAGAGAAAAATTGCAGCTAGCTCGATTTTGGATTTTCAGCTTCATTTTACAGTCCTCCAAAACCCCTGCAACTAGCTAACCTGAGAAACCATACCTTGTGACTTTTGTGGCAAAGACCGGGGAGAGGGATGTTGCAGGGCAGGCTTGGGGCAGACGTAAGAAGCACGTGTGAGCCTGCATTACTGTGTCTCAGCACCTTGCATCCATGCAGATTGATCCAAGTGTTGGCAAAGAAGGATTTGCGTGGGAAGAAAGGCTGCCTAAGGCAGCATCTGTATCTTGAATATGTTCCCACAGTAATATCACGCTTTCAGCATGAATGCAGTCCCACCTACGGCTAAGACTTAAAAGCATCTAAATTGGGCCCTATAATATTATATGTGCATGTGTCTAGGTATGCATTAAATCCTTTCTGATGATCATTTCTATAATTTGTACTGTAGACAGATACCTTTATCTGGACATATTTCCTACATTCAGAATAAAAATTAATTAGTTTCAGTAGCCAACAGTACAACCTAGCATTAAGTGTCTTTTATTTTTTAAAAAACTCTGCCCAATAATCACTTTTAAGATGATTTCAGGTTAGTTACACTATTGCACATCTGGTAAGGAAAATGATGTTATAATTAAGGCCTGTTGCAGATAATGTAACCACAAAATGATGCTCCTTTTCTCGTAGAAGATGAACTCTGTTCTTCTTGCAGGCAGTTGTGACAAGGGAGGAGGTAATTCTTCAGAAATTGCCTCATGTACAACTTAGGACGTGGAGCCAGGTGTAAGATACAATAGCTGTTGTCTTGACCTTGTCTAGCGCAGGATATACGAGTCCATATGTAGATGCATATGGATGAGAAATGGATCTTGAACAGAGAAAGAGGGAATTTTTGTTGGGAGTGTTAGACCTCTTCCCCAGACCTTTAGCAAGAATGTGAAGTTTGTTCTATTTTGTTGTAATTTCTCCAATTTTCATGCATTTTTGCCAATTTGCTTCTGTTGAATACAGTTGCTGAAGGCCCATTATAGGTTGTTATTTCTAAAATCAAATGAATGGAGATATAAAGAATGATAAATTAGATGAATTCCCTACCTCTCAGTGTCTACCAATCATAGCCAGATGGTACTCTGAGATGGTTTAGAGATCTGTAACTTACTGATGTAACTCTGCAGGATGTAGTGACCTTTGCTGGGGAGGGGTTCAGACTAGTTGATGTAATGGTCCCGTCTGAACTGAGAGGCTCTGAATCTTGCATGTCAAATTACCTAGACTGCAGAAAATGAAATAAGGTTATTGCAGCTGTTATAATACATTTTTTTAAAAAAGAAAATTTAGTAAAAAAGGTTTAGTAGGCATTGCACTCTGTTTTTCTCAAGGTAGAGAGCAAAATTTGGACGCTGTCCTATAACAGAGATGGACAGTTGTCCTTTGGCTACAGCACTCTGCAATATTGGCCATAGCTGGACAATAATAGTAGCTGTAAAAGGAGACGCTCACCTCATTCATCTGTCGGGAGCGGTCTCAGTTCAGATGAGGGCAAGAAAAAAAGAATTCTTACGGCAAGCTATATTTTTTTTTTTCCTCTTAAAAGCGTAAAGATAAAATATAGTTCTGAGACCTATTCCCTAGAGTTTTCCCTCAGTGTGGTTGCTCATAATGTAATAAAACCTCTGCAAAGTAGATCGTGTATAAATTTTAGCTCATCCAGATATAAGCTGGCCAAAACTTTGTTGGAATAGATTAATGCCATTAATTGTACTCAATGGAGCTGAGCGTATTTACCCCAGAAGAGAGTTTTACCAGATGTATGACAGCAGTTGCAGCAGAAAACATTAGCAATTAGGGCAGTCTTGCTCTAAAATACACTTCAAGATGGCACGACCTTACCCAGCGAATATCTGTGCTGTGGGCACTTGTTTGCTGATGTGATTTTCCTTTACTTTTTGCTCCTGTTTCTGTGCTTATGGGTGAGAAGACTGCACAATTCTGGTTTGTATATAATAACTGCTGGTGAGCATCAGATTTTGGAGCTTCTGGCTCGGTAGCAAGTCTGCTCTGCTCAGGAGAGATTTCAGAGCATGAAAGCAAGGGAACCAACCAGAGCTAAATGCCCCTACCAGTGCCCATGATGTGTTTGTTAATAGGACCTTTACGATGATAAAAATACAGAGTTCCAAGCTCCTTGTCACATTTACAAAGCCACGTTCCCAAGTTCCAGATTAGCTCCTATTTGAATGGACCTATTTTGCTATTGCAGATATTTCTGGTGACGGCAATAAAAGCAGCATGTCTACCAAACACCTGAGATGATCAATGCCGTCATCTCTGGGCAAAACTCCATGTGTGCTACTGGTTATAGAAAGTGTAACACAACCTTTCACGGTGGTGGTTTGCGTTTCCTGTTTTACCAAACTGCTGGGAACTACCAAAAATAATACAACATGCTATGCCTGAAATAGCATAATTTATTTCACTGCTCTCACACATTTGGGGTTGTACAGAAAGAACTGATCCGTGCATTCCTTTCCTTCCTGAGGAACTCTAACAGCTTTCTGACAGTAAAAATGGCTGTAAATTCCTTTTTGAATTAGAACGCTCTGGACGTCTCTGAAAAATACCTCCTTTTTATTTCAATGATCCTTCTGTGAAAGGTAATAGCAATTTAGTACTTCTTTTTTTAGAAGAAGCAGAGAGAGAGGCATAGCAAACTGGCAGATGAACATTGTAAAAGCCCGTAAGATGGGTTCTGTGTTGACAGAAACAAGCATCTCTATTCCCATCATTGGCTGTGAACAAGTGTTTAGCAGGTTATGAATCCTGATCACTCTCATCTTCCTCACTCCAAAGAGTTAAAAAAGCAGCAAAACCCTTTCGTTCCTCCGCTGTGTACGTACTGTCATCCTCTCTGCCCAGACCCAGGTTCTTTCTGTTACTAGGAGGATTGAGAAGGAGACTTCTTTTTCCTATTACTTTCTCAACACCCAGAGAAGAGCAGAAGACTGTTTCTCTTTTAACAGCAAATAATGACTTCGCTTTCAACTAGAAGTCAAGCAGAATTCATAACCAATCTCGCTGTGATAGTTTTGTGTAGCAATGCCTTGCAGGGAGTCTTCTGCAACCAAATTAGCCAGTTGTCATGCTCCCTAGGTCTCTTGCTGAAGAGTCTGGGGAAAAACCTCTTAATTAGCTCTTCTCTGAGTAGGTCTTCCTTGGTTAGTCTTATCTGAATGTCATATTTCAGAGAGAAGAATGTATTTACAAAGGGGCAAGAGTATACTATAAAATTCGTAACTGTCCTTTGCATCCAAGTGGGAGTTGAGTTCACAAGAGGCCAGTATGAACCCAGATGATGAGGCAGCAGCCGGAGCGCAGAAGGCAGTGGTGGGAGTCTTGATATTGATGAGGTTAATTTGTTATGTACTGTGGGACAAAAGGAGAAGAAAAATCATGCTGACCTAGCTAAGGCAGTGCTTAGACGTACATGTATTTGTGTGGCAGGGGACAACAGTGGGAGGAAAGCTGAGGAGGAAGCAAGAATAAGTAAAACAGGATTGATTTATCGGCTCTGAATTGTTCATCTGTATTCCATTCTTCACCGTGCTGCAGAGGAGGAGAGCGGCTCTGACACCGTGGTTGGGGAACAGAGCAAGAGAGGGGGAGGAAGGTGATACCTATCACAGGCACCAAAAGCGTTTAATTTTCCAGAGGCTCTGATTAAACAAATGTTGCTGCTGCCTGGCAGCCCTTGCAGACGTTTGTTGGGACAGAATTAATCAGGAGGTAATTTGTCTGCTGCGATGAGCAGGGTGGCTTGGCGGCACGGGCTTGATGGAGACTTTTTTCCTGAGTTTTGTGGGAGCAACGATGTTTCCCAAACTTCCTTCCGTGCCCAAGGTAATGCCAGCAGCTATCCTAAGGGTAGGGATTTGCTATTGATGGGCTCAGGCGGGGTAAACAACAACCACAAATAATGATGTATGACCATTGTTAAGTTGATTATGGAGCCCAGGTAATTACAAGGGAGGAGGCCAGAAGGAGTGACCCTTGGGACTGATCTAAGGACTGCTCTTGTGCAGAACTAAACGGTGCTGAAAGGGGTTAGGCTCTGCTAAATGGGAGCTGAAGGGGCCAAGAGAGAAACACCTTGCACTTAAGAGTAGTGCGTAGTGTCTGGGCATGAGCAAGGTAGGAACTGGGTAACCAGCATAGACATACCAGTACTGTGGGTAGACAAAGTTGTCTGTGTTTCACCTGTTTGCCTAATTGAGGTTCACCTGTACTTTTAATCACCTTTAAACCGTAATTATCCCCTTTAGTGCCCTTTTCAGTTCACCCTTGTGCAACTGGAAGGGCCTCGGTCACAGCACGGCAGAGTGCAGGTTGCTGCAGCCGTTGGGGGAAGCTCCAGCACAGATGAGGATGGAAACTGCTCTTCCATGTGGTATCTTTTGGACTTCCAAAGCACATGGAAAAGGAGACACGTGGAATGATCACTGTGGCCTGCAAGGTATAAAACTGACTATATTTATTAACTTCTGTTCTCATGATAAAGAGTGGCTGTGTGGGCCCCATACCAGTTATGCGGCGGTAGGTGAGCAAGCAGATCAGCACCTAAGTTAGCTGAACTCACTTTGCCCTTTTCCTTTCATCTCTTCTTTTCTTACATATTCTATGTGATTCTACCTTCTGCTGTTTGTGTATTGCGAGTGTAAAGGAGAAGTGACAGTACAGCAAGTAAGTGGTCTGAATGAGCGTGCAATGCTCCGCTGTCCGGGAGGGATGAAGGCACAGTTTAATTATGCAGGCCACTCATGGGAGTGATTATAAAATCTTAATACCACTCTGTGAAGGGCACAAGTATTATAAAAATCTTATTTCTGCAGTGAATTAAGAAGTTTAAAAATACATTCCTGCAACTAAAAGGCAGTCTGCCTGATTAACCTTTAGTCCAAACGTCTAGGGCTCATGGGGAAAGAAAGATTAATTCTAACTGATGTAAAACAGCTGCAAGAATGACTTAACATTCCTAATGGTGAAACTGTTGTCATTTTAACACCTTTTGACTCTGCGTGACTTGAGGTAAGCACTGTCAGCCCCTAAAAGGTACGAATCTCACTCCTGCGATGCCCTTGGCCTCCTGGTTTCCAGCCTGTGAAGCTATGAGGTAAGAGGGGACCTTAGAGCTCTGATATTCTGTTGTCTGGGAAACCTGTTACAAGCCCGAGACGGAGCCTTTGCCTCTCTCAGGAGGGACTTAGGCTTGATGTCCAGTGTTTTTTGTTTGGGGTTTCACTTGTAGAAATGAAAGAAAATATTAGTGTTTATTGTTTCAGTAAAGATACTGGGAATATTGCTTAGTTGTCTTCATAAAATAAAGCAGGAGTTGCTTGCTGCAGTACCTGTGGACTTGGGATGGATGGGTAAAGTCGCGAAGATTTGTAAGTAGGGGACAAGTGATATCACCAAAGCCGATTCTTCTTGTGCCTCTCACGTAGCTACTATCTTGGCTTCTGTAGGGCACAGCTACAAATACAGGGAGAAATGTACTTGCACAGAACAGATTTCCCTCTCAGCTGTACTTCGACACATTTGCATTGTACTCAGAAGTCTAAAGTAAGAAGTGGTCTCAGCTGGCCAAATCTTTGAGCATCGCAGGAGTGGAAAAGCTTTCCCTCCCTTCTTGCTTTTGATAAGATGGAAACTGGAAACTTAACATCTGCTCCTTCCAATGAGTGAATTTAGTAAATCTGAAAGAAATGTCTTTAGATGTGCAGGTTTATCACCTCTTTGAAATGGAAAGCTGTCTGTCTTGTCTAGCATTCTGTTTTCTGTCCAGTGGAGCCTAAAACTTGTTTTACTCCACCAAGGAAATGTAAAATGAAGGGGAAAAATCTGTAGCACGCTCTGCTGAGCTCATTTGGTAGGATAAGAGATAAGGATAAGAGATTCCCATAAGTCCTTGGGAATGAAATGTTCTCTGTGTACCAAAGAGAACCTCCTTTTGGGATGGAGGTTCCCCGGCAGGGCATCCGCGTGTGCATCAGAGGTGTTGGTGCTGCAGCCGCGTTTGTTCTGTACAACCAATGTGTGCACCAAGTGTTGGGTTTTGCACTTGAGAACAGGCTTCCTGATGGTTGAGGAGGAAAAAATTACACATCTTTGTCACACCTACTTATGCTACAGTCCTTCAGAACAGCAGCTTGCCTTTTCTGATATTAAAAGGAGGAGAAAAGAACAACAGGAAGGAGAATTGTGGGGACGCCGTTGTATATGCATGCCATGTTTGAAGTGTGGCTCTTGCCGGAGGATAAGCAAAGTATCTCTGGAAAAGCACCGTGCCAAAGAAGGTCAAGGCAAGTAGAAGGGCTCAACAAACACAGCTAGCTTTAGCTAACAGGTGATGTTAGGCTGGCCTGCATAAGGGAGGGCTGCTTGTGGGAGCCCATAGGTAAAAGGCTCTGCCGTGGCCCGCTGGCAGAGGTTGACCCTCAGTGCCACTACGCTCTGCCGCCCTGCAAGAAGGGCTCGCTATCGGCGAGTCTGCAGCTGCTTTTCTGTTCCGTTGCGATGGGGAACGTGCGGCGATCCCTTTGCTCCCGCTGACATCCATCCCTTTCACCCCTTAAGCTTGCAGCATCCTTGTGAACAGCAGAAAGTCCTTCTCCCTCTTTTCCCAGCTAGGGGAAGGTGTTGAGGGAATGGAGAGAGTATTTATTAGGCAGTTGCAATAACAACAGTCTGGGAAGAGCAAGGTTGCTGGAGGTACTTGCTGTAATATCTGAAATCCTTGGTGCGGGAGGAGGGAGTTGGACCGTGGGAGCAGCAGTGAGTAGAGGCAGTTTGATCGGGCAGGCTGAGAGTAGCGGCAGGAGGAGGTTGACCCTAGGTTTTATCTCTGACTGAGGGGGGGTGGTTGTCAGGTACCCCCTTAGAAATGCTGGCAATCACAGCGCTGGGAAGAAATGTATGGAGGGCTCCCACCGGCTCTGCCCATGCCTGCCCCATTCGGATGTAAATGATCCGGGGGGATGCTGCAGCTGCGGCACCCCGACCCTCACAGACCCGCTTCCTGAAGAGGCACCGTGCCCTAATAATAATATTCCTCGACAATGAAAATGCGCTTGTTTTATGTACTCGGAGCCTGAGATTAGTCTGACCCAGTAATACCCTCCATCGGCAGGCTTCTTAAATCCATCTCGGAGAACGTAGAGGAAAAAGTATGTTAATTTACATCCTCTATATTCCCCACCATAGGCACATCACAATAGGGCTCCTGTTCCCTCTCGTCGCCTTCTCTTCCCCGAGCAAAGCAAAGCGCGGTTCCTCCCACCTGCCCACAGCCTTCAGCGAGCGCGAGCACAACTCCCACACCGGTCTCCTTGCCAGAGTTTCAGCTGCTGGTGCTGCTTCCATGCGCAGGCTGCTCTCGTTGCTGGGCTCAGAGGGTTGATTTTTAAGCTGTCGGTTGAGATTTTATTTTTTTCCCCCCTCTTGCTTAGCGGCATTTGATTTGTGCTCCCACCTCGGCACCCGCGTCCCAGTTTGAGGTGGCAAGTGATGCCTAAACACAGAGGGAGGCTGAAAGCAGAAGGAGCTGCTTGGTGGGGTGAGAAGTTTGCATGGTCGGTGCCCTCTGTCCCCAGTCCCAGGAGCCACATCCACTTTCCTGCCGGATTGTCCTTTGGTGGTGGTCATCCCATCCTCATCTAGAACTGACACCCAAGTCCTCCCTCCTCCCTAAAGTCTGTTGGGTGCTGAGGGCATTTTAATTTCACAGGGTTGTACCTCGTGGATGTGTTTGGGTATCACCCATCACTCTGGAGCCGTTTCCTACCGTAGGAAACCTCTTAGCCATACGCGGCTTTTTCTACTCAGTTTCACCTCTTTTCGCTACTTGCCATAATTAATAATAAATAGGATATGCATGAAAGTGTTGTCATTGGCAGCTCTCTGCTGACTGGCGTATAAAACCCATTAGAAACTGATTATTTGGATGATTAATTTTTTTCCTAGGCCATCCTGTATCTGATGTTCTATTGCTAATTTGTTACTGATTCTCTTAAGTAGCTCCAGTCTTCAAATGAGGAAATATTCCTGATGCCTTCTTTTACTGATGATTCCTTGTTTGTGGCTTCGTTTATTTTAAGAAGTGGGTCTGGAGGCATAAGCAGGAAAAGGAAAAGGATTAAAATGACAAATTGACCAAAAAGATTAAAATGACAAATAATATGTGGGCTGCAGTCTTCCAAAAATCCAGGAATAAGTAAGGCTTCTTTTAAAGTGCTTTGAGGAGGAGGTTGATGATAATTTTTTATCTATTTTTTTCAGTGAGATATCCAACTTCTTTAGATAAAGTGCCCTAAAAACTAGCCGACGTTAACAAAAGCACCTCAAAATAGATTTTACTGGGCTATTTTCGTGAACAAGAGTTTGAGATAATGAAAAAAGTGATCCAAAGAAGAATGTGTCTACCTGTGGTAGATACATTATTGTAGTAACAATCCAGATTGAAGCCTCTTGTGCACTGGACCTGTCTGTACACGTGGAAAGACCCTGTATGCAGTAGTCCTTGCCGAGCGATGGGTTTTCGGCCACTGCCTGCTGTCTCTTGGAATAGATTGACTTTAGACCAGAGCAGGTACCAGGTTCTTAAGTAGAGTCTGGTGTTCAGTGGGACTTCTCAGATGTTTCTGTCTAGACATAAATACTTCTTTTCAGTCTTTTGGTCTGTTTCTCTCTTCTCGAGTTTTATCCTACTTTGTGGAGAGACAGAAGGAAGAACTTAAATTTTGAGGAACCTGAATTGTCTCCCAGTCTGACTCAGCCTGATTATGGTAACAATTTGGCCCCGGTTTTCTCTTTTTGTTATCTCCTTTTGGTAGGCACCCTACAGCAGGGGAAAGCAGTCCTGAAAACGGGTGTGAAGTAGGGGGGGTTTGCTGATAGAGGAAGGATGTGAACTTAGGCCCAGACGAAGACTGTCAGCGTGCCCGGGCAGCTGTACTCTTCTCTCATTTGGTGAAGTTAGGCTGGCATTGCTGCTTAGGCAAAACCTGTTGGAGCAGCAACACTTTCCTTATCTTCACTCAAACCCTCTTAAATATCTACCTTTTTCCTTCACAGCCATCGGAGCCTATCGTGCACGCAGCAAAAAGCTGCCCTGATTTGGGCGGCCGTTTTCTCTGCAGCCTTGACCTCCCGCGGCCGCCGACCCGCCGGGCGCCCAGAGCCGGGGTCCACACGGCAGCCAAGCACCCAGGAGCTCCGGGGACAATAAGCTATTAGAGAATTCCCTGGCTTGGTTTCCCCTTGGTACTTTCCTCAACAGAGAGCACTGCATCTCCACTAATAGAGGATGTAGCTCCAGGTCCATTGGGTGTATTTTTAACATTTTAACTGTTAGGAAGTGCTCACATCCAAACTTGCTGTGTTTGTTACCTCTGTCGGTAGTGCCAGCGGACACTTTGGCGAGACGTTTAGTTGCCGCCTGTGTTTTATGTGGGTACCGCTGACTTAGGATTGATGAGTTTTATGAGCGATGTACTGCAGGCGCATGAAGACCACCGCTTCAGGCAGGGTGGTCGTTTGGGAAGGGAAGGACGGACCTTGGCGTTGTACAGAGCGACTGAAGGATCCCCCACCAATCGACCTTGTTGCAGTGCAGGCCTGAATCTGCATCAAGAGCTGTGTTTACACTCTGTAAGAGAACTGGAATTTTGTTTTCATTAGGAAGTATTTACCTGTCTGGATTCTGTCCAGCTAATTGTGGCGGTGTCTGTGTCAAACAGAAATTCTGAGGACTTGGGTTTATGTAGATGGCAACAAGCCATTTGCTGTTCTTAAGACCTTTGTACTTTTACCTCAAATCTCTTTTATTTTAAAAAGGATGCTACTTAGCCTGGATTTCTATTGGAATAGTTTAAAGCTCCTTGGGAAGGTAGTAACAGAGAGCATTTTTCCCCCTGTTTCCTTCTGGCAGCTCTCAAAATTGGGAACAAAGCTAATAATAGTGCTTCGCACCTTTGTAAGTCCTTTTATCCAGTGAACTCAGATGTGCATTATAAATGTTGGAAGGGTCTTGTGGTCTTACCATGAGCTAAATACAATAAATACTTTTCTACCCATTCTACAGCAAAGACAACGTGATACGTGAGGCAGGTGCGTCCTGCTTTCCCAAGAGCAAATGGTTTATATGCTGCAAGGGAGCCTTGTGAGGCGACATCAGCATTATTTTCACTTTAAGTCAGTAATACTCTAACGTGTAGCAAATATATGCCCCACTTAAATGTTGATGCAGGACTCTGACACAGTGATGTTGATCAGTACTGGGTAAGGATAGCACCTTCGTATTTTCACCTGTATGAAAAATAATGGTAATTGGCTGAACCCTGCTCTCCGTAGGCTGTCTTTCCAGCAGCCATCACTTTTGTCTGCTTGGTAGGTAATGGCTGGGAGTTGCAATGCCAGCTCTGCTGAGGTCATGTTTAGTTTGGCAAAGATTAATGATGTGCAAAGGAAGTTTGCAAGCGCCTTCATGCAGAACTGAGGGTCCCAAAAGCCACAGGTCAGTCAGCTTTGGGCTCGTGTTGCTGTGCTGGATTTTTCTACTTATTTATTTAAAGCTCACCCCTAGCATTTTGTGTTCCTGTACATCACTGAAACCCACCAAACAAGGCACAGCACGATGTACTCTGAGTCATGGTCCTCCCCCAGAGGAGACGGGACCGAGGAAGCAGAACCTGTAAGCAGATTTGAACCGAGCCCCCTGAAGACGTGGGTGCTGATGGTAGGTGCAATCAGGGGAGGTATTTCTCCTCCTCATGCCAGCGGCCAGCAGCGGTGCCTCCCGTGAGCCATCTCTCCTGCTTCCCTGGCTCACTCCTCCATGGAAACCAGCCGTCCCGCACTCGCTGCCGCTTGCCGCTGGGCCCCTGGGCACTTCGCCCGGCTCACAGCTGCCGTGGGGAGCTGCTATTTTTCTCTCTCCTACTATAATAGCATCCTTATGAGGCTTCCCCCAGCCTGTCTCTCCTCTGCAATAGTTACATGTTTGTGCATGTGGCTTATGCTGTGATATTTGGGTTCATTTACTATGCTCCTGGGAACACATCTTAAATTTGGAAAGGAAAAAAAGGAAGGGGGTAAAAAAAAAGGAAGGGGGGGGGGGGGAGGGAAAGAAAAAGAAAAAGAGAAGGAGAAAGAGAAGTGAAGTAAGGCCAGGGAAATCCTAGTCTGTAGCAGGAGTTAGACAGAAGAAGATAAAAACGAGAAGTGGTTTTGTATGGGAAAATTGCTCTGGCTGAGCTGGCTATGCGGTGGTGTGGGGCAGTGACAGTGCCGGCATCTGCCTTCTGCTGGGCAGACTTGGGAGTGCTCAGAAATCACTGGGAAATGTCAATTTTTCAGTGGAAAGCCAGTGATAAGAGTAGTCTATTTAGAGGAAATGGCTGACTGTTCTCAACAGTCTTTGGACTTGATGCATTCTTGATGCAAGAAAGGGTATGGGGGTTTCCAAAAGTCTGGTGTTTAAATATTGAGTGTGTCTTATTTTACACTCTGTATTGCTCTGTATTGGTGCCGGGTTCATCCACGCTTACACCCTTAACCCTAAAGACCAGGCAGAATTTTATTCCAGATGTGTTTTACACCATCATTTCCAAGTGAGGCCATCATCGCCTTTCCCTCC
The DNA here is from genome assembly GCF_000690535.1 of Cariama cristata. Lineage (NCBI taxonomy): Eukaryota > Metazoa > Chordata > Aves > Cariamiformes > Cariamidae > Cariama > Cariama cristata. The sequence continues at coordinate 8,675 of NW_009632816.1, read as the reverse complement.
CCAAATCTTTATGACCTTCCCCTGACTTCACAGCCCCGATGCTCCCAGTCCCCTCCCGCCTGCGGTGCCTTCCCTCTGCCCAGGGCTTTCCCCTTGACTCCACCGCGTTGTCTCTGCGAGCACTTCATGCACAGAAACGCAGGTCGCATCATTCCTACCAGTCTTTCCCTTACCGGAATTTCCTCCCTCTTTCTACCTGACTTCCAGTAGGATAAAATAGTAAAAGATTTTTACAGAAACTTTCGCTTTCGTTGCCTCACATGCTCTTGCTGCACTCTAATTACACAATACAGCAGAAGATTGAAAAAGGGGAATAGCGTCCTCGTATCTTTAGCCTCCGTTCTAGACTCCTTGTTACCAACATGTGTAAGGGGTGTCTGGATGCCCTGTGTCTGTGCCCCGGGACAGGTTCACTCTAGCATGACGTCTCCCATTTGGCTTCTTTCTGGACCTGAGCAAATTTACCAAAGCAAATCCTTTGTGTAATCACGTACGAGGCAGTAAGGGAATTTCAGGATGAGGCTGATACTTTGATTTGTTGACTGCTGCAATCTGGAGTGCGCAGAATTTGACTCTAACCTTTCAAAGGAAAACAAATAGCTTGCACTTAATTCTAATTATATCTCCTGCCCCAAAACACAAAGTAAATAGTCACAGAGTTGTAGGAAAGGAGGAGTCCGCTGGTGGATTCGAAATGTAGATTAATGACAATATGGAAAGAAGTGCAGTGATTTATGGCAGCGTGGAAAGAAGTGCAGTGACAGCATTCAAGTTACTAGAGAAAGGGTCTTTCATCACCGGAACATTATAAGCCTTTCTCCATCCATAACTCACTAGTTGGTTACTGGAAATAACGCTATGTTAAGACATTATTTACCCTCCTAGGCAGGATTGATGTGTTTCTGGAGATGTGTGTGTGCTTCTGTGTGTGTCATTGGTAGTTTCGAATCAATAGTGGGGAGTAAACTTGAAGCCAAATAACTGCAGTCTTGTCTTAATCCTTCTGTGAGAAAATTTCCTTTGGCTCTGATTTAGTATGAGTAAAAGGAACAGGGGGAAAAAAACAAAACTGAGAATGTGGTATTGACATAGTATTCACTGGAGGGGGAAAAAAGTGTGATTTTTTTTTTTTTTTCAGGTGCTTCCTATACACATAGTGAAGGGGATGGAGCAATGGAACCAGTCTACACAGATCTGATGGTCACTGGTCTGTCTGTAGTTAGGATTTCATATAGCTGTAGATGGCCTGCCCGGGGCTTGTGGAAGTGTGTCCTGTTCCTCAAGCAGAGGGTTGGGTACCCTCACTGGTTTCTTCCATTCCTAATTTGTCTGGCTAGCAGATCAGTTTTGTAATCAAAGTGAGGTGTTTGAATGCTTTTGGATTGCTGATGTTAGTATTAGGTGTCAGATAAATCACTGCTGTCTATTCTGGGGAGTAGTTTATTTTCCTGTACTGTGTATAGACCCCCAAAAAGCTTCCCTTTGATCTGGGGGAGAAAAGATTGCTCCTTTGCAGCAGTCAAAAATAGAGGTCTCTGAAGCCATAAACCGTTCCACTGCAGTTTTCAGAATGAAGTATGGCAAAGTGTGTCATCTGTGCTTTTTCTTCTTCTAAGAATAGTCTAGTTGAATTCCTTGTATGCTTGGTTACGTGCCACAGCTCAAAGAGAAAAACTATATATGTTGTTTTTATTTATATGACCAGCACAGTAATGATATAACTACGTGAGGCAAAGATCTGATTGGACTAGACTGCACAAATTCAGAATTTTCCAAAGGTTATTAGTCAGTAATTTCAGAACGTTTGAAAATGGCAGTGAGAACATTTTTGCCTTTTTCTTTTTCTTGGACGTAGACATTTTGTGTATGTTTGACAGTTCCAAGCAGATCTTGGTTTGTAATAGTCCTGACAGCACTTATTACGATCTGTCAAGTCAGTAATTTGTGAGCTCCGGATTTACAGAATAATTTTTATAGCTAGCATCTAACAAGTCACGATAGATTTAATTTTTTCACTGCTTCGTGTATTTTTGTGAATCATTCAGTTAATTCATGCAACTATTTTTATTCTTGTGGCACTGACTGGACTCTCTGATATCAATATAACTATCACTTGAAACAGCTTTTAATACGAGTTGTGCTAAAAAATCGATGCTCTGTAGACATGTTTTTCAGCTCACTGCTTTCATCAGTGACATGAATGTGAAAACAAGGGTTTACCTAAAAATTATTACAGCTTATTTGTTATAAATTATGGTGCATAATAACATGTAGGTTCATTCAGAAGCATAGCACAGCTGCCTTTTTGCATGGTTCCTAGGTGTTCAGCCCCATCATTTCCCTTAACTGGAAGGACGTGCAAATAACGGGGTTAAATGAAATAGTCCACCACCAGTGTACTGAACGTTTGGTCCATGCATTCATCAGGAAAAGCTAAGTGCTTAATCTAGTTCTCAGATTTGGAGAACTGAATCCAAAAACACATTTTCAGTCTTTCTGGTCATTTTGGTTAGGCAGAAACCTTGGAAGTTTGCTTTTTTAATAAAATAGAATGTCAAAAAAAACCCCAAAAGGTGACATTGAAGTGGTGAATGCCATTTAACTGAAGTCCAGAAAAACAAAAGCTGAAGCTTCCAACTTCTACTTATAGTTTTGTTTTCCTTTGTTCACGTGAGTAACATGAAATGAGGACTTTTGCTGTTTGAGTGGTGGGCCAACTTTTGAACTTGCTGGAGAAACACCTAAGTATTAGCAAAGCTGGGCAAAATTACAGAGCTTTTGCATATACAGGGTTTAATCGAGATGAACATTTTTCATAGGCAAATCTTGTCTGTGAAAAATATACATGGGAAAAACTGAAATATTTTGTTTCTCGGGTTCCTGAGCAGAGACACACTTTTGGGGTACTGTAAGAACATTTAAATCAGATGATTCGTAAATGATTTCTTTTATTCCGTAGAAGCTTTTGGTATTTCAACTTTTGTTCCACATCAGGGAAAAAGTAAACATGAAAACAATTACTCAGCATGAAAAGTCTGTTTCATCAGGTGAAGGTCTTAGGTTATCAAAGTAAAACCAGCTGTCATTGAGAATAGCATGTGGTTCTGAAACTCCCTGAACCCACTTTTACTGTCCATTTTTGCCTGCAACCTCTATCGCGTCCAACCAGAGCAAGACCTTGCTGACAGCCCCCGGTCCTGGGCAGCTCACCAACCCCTACAAGGCATTCCCTATGTCCAGTCTCAGGGGTCCTACATCTCTTTTGTTAATATGCCTGTCAGAATTAAGGAAATAAGTAGGTGACAAAGCTGCAGAATTTGCTACTCAAACAGGTGTTGTTCATTATAGGCACAGTAGATGGGCTTGCAAGGTTGGTTTGGTTTGGGAGAAGAAGGTTAGCGAAGAGGAGAGGCACGAAGGGGAGAGGTAGAGAAGCTGTCCCCATGTTGCCTGGTGCTTTATGCTAGCTGGTGTGTTTGTGGTTCACCTGGGTGATTAGGGATCTCCATTACTCTTGGTATTAAAAAGACACAAACCTGGTGGACTGGCTCCCCATCCATGTAGAGGTGGAGCTGGAGAGTCCCTGGAGTTGACTGGAACCAAGGGGAGGGACAACGCAGGCGGGGACAGTGGCAGGCTTGGACCACCTGCAGTTCCATGTGGCCGTTCATACATTTTTATCCATTTATCAGATGTACTGAGCAATGTTTCCAGCCCTTTCTGTTCCCCTTTTTTTAAAAAATTTGCTCCTCCGCTTTTCCTGTTTTTCTGCCCATTCAAAGAGTCTTTTTTATTCATCAGTAATACCCAGAACTTGAGTTCTTCGTTTTTTACGCTTTCCTGTGGGCAAAACTGCCTATCAGAATCCTGTCCTTGCATTCCTTCTGTAGAACCAGATGTTTGCCAATATATTACAGTTAATTTTCATGTAGTGTATGCCATTTAATGTAATTGTGTATTTTAAGGGAAGCTGCACCCAAATGTATGTTCCTAATCATGGGTAACTCTCGTATTATTTTCTTTTAGAATTCACAAGCATGTTATTTGACATGTTAATTATTACATTGGTATATGACTAAGCATACAAATATCTCCTCGTTTTCCCCCCTCCCCTCACTTAACATTTTGTTTGAGAAGATCAGTACATTTTGTCTGCAAAAAGCCCTGGATTAAATGCCACCCACAAATTATTTTCTGCATGTTTTATTTTACCAAAGGAGGTTGTCAGACATTGGGGGAAATAATGTAATATTGGCTGACCTAAGACTGCAATTAACTAACAAGGAAGTTTACAAAAACTGTCATATTAACTTTGCACATCATTTTACTGAGGCAGAAACGCTTTGTCACCCAGCACTTATTTCTTGCGTTGCTTACCTCAAGGCACAAAGCGCACACAGGACAGAAATTCGTTCCTTATTTCTGATGCAAACAGTATTCTGCAAGTACTAAAGGAGGTTTCCCATCTATCAGTCATTCCTGTTTCAGCCCAGTACAACCCAAATAAGTGGTATGTGACTTGTGTGTTTAGGTTAGCGTTGTTTTGAAGGGAGCCGTTGGATTTGAGGGTAGCGTCTGGTTTTAGCCCTGCAAGAAGCCAGCGAACTGCTTTCACACTGTCTTTTACCAAAAGGGTTGAAGACGTTGTGGGCAGTGTTTACATGTATTTTGATGATAATTCTAAATCCACATCAAGTTTGTGAAGGACTACTATTCACTTCCCTTTCTATTACTATCAATTTTACCCTCAATTTCCTCAGACCAGTCCTTCAGGAAGGTTTCCCTTCAGTCAGCTGCTTCCCAAGCCATAATTGTCTAGAATTTCCCACGTATTTTACCCTTTCTTTTCCTATTCCCTTTTAAATGATCTTCTAACAAAAATCTCATTTCTTCTTTTCCTTCAGCTTTCATTTTCTGTTGAAATACAACATCTAGAAAAATATAACCACGAGCAAAAGACTTCTTTTTAAAAAAAAAAAAAGAAGAAAGCAAGCCAAAACCCCAGCAACACAAACTTTTTTTGCACAATGGGTTTTTAATTCTGCAGAAAATGAAGAGATAAAATATATCAGAGCTTATACCTGCTAAATCCTCTGGCAGCTGCTTTCTCATCCTGCTGCCTGAAAATGAATCAACTTAATTATTCCTGTGGCTATGTACATCCAAACGGCTTAGAGTTGCCTCTTTATCACTGGCTACAGTAACCGTCCTTGTGTTCTAGAATAGTTAAGAACATTGAAAATTGGGCTTTTTTTGAAATTCCAGAGTACACAGACTGTAATAGAAGAAATGGTTTGGGATTTTGGAGTCTCTTGTCGGTGGTTAGATTGTGCCAGCACTGAGTTTAAATTTGCTTGTATAGGATGGCGTGTTTGGATTCATATTCTGAAGTAACGTGGAGTGGAAGCTTGGTACAGTCTGTGACCAAGAGCCTGGTGTAGTGAATTCAGAGACTGCAGTATGTGGAGGTGGGGGGGAAAACCAGCATTAAATTATCTTCCAAGGACCTTGAAGTCTCTCAAGATTACTCTTCTGAGTACTCTGAAAATATAACCATTGATCTAGCGAAGAGAATTTATCCTTTGGAATAGTCTAAAGAATTGTCTTAAATTACCTGGTGCCCACGTTAAACATATAAAGTTTTCATTAAAGGAGTTGACAGGTTGCTTGTAAACTGAAATCATTTCCTTTCCCTTCAGAATTGGATTTTCTTTATGGCCTCCTTTGTCAGTAAGCGCTGTTCATTAAGAATGATTTGGTCATTTCATTCTACCACCTTATTTTTGCCTGCTCTGTGGATTTAACCGGAGGAAATCCCTTTGTGACTGGAATGATCGAGCCAGATCTCAATCACCGAGATGTCTTTTCCTTCATTTTTTCACCCTGTATAAACCAAACTGCTTCTTTTCAGGGACATTTAGATAGGAAGGAAGCTAAGTATGAATTCTTGACAACCAATTTGCAGAGAGATGTCTTTCCTCCAGTTTTCTGTTTGTTGGCTTGTTGATTTGTGAATGGTCAGGTGGAAAAGCTACTGAATGATGCCTTAGAACTTCTCACGTCTCAAATGCTTCAAGTCTGGTTGCAGAGGGGGGGTCTCTGGATATAGCACTGTCCAGTGGCTCCTCTTCTATCACGTACTGCACCAAGGTGGGGGAATCATGGCTTGCAGCACTTGTTAATTTTGAGCCAAATTAGGAAAGTACCGAACTGAGCACATCATTGTAACGTGGGCCCAGTGTTTATACCTAAATTTTGTCTGTGCAGAAGAAAGGTGAACTGTCAAGAGTAATGGCAATCAGTCCGTGTAACGTACTGACACACACAACCCTCTGAGTTAGTCACCAAGCAGCAACGGGTGTAAGGTGTGCCTCAAAATACCAGAGGTACAACTTGGGGGCTTCTGTGGTGGTCTCTGAATGGGATGTTGCTGCTGTGAGAGGATCATTACATGTGGAAGGATCATTACCCGTGAAAGGGCAGGCTTATTCAAGAGAAACACTGATATTGAGGGGAAATTATGAGAACCCACCCGTGGGTTGTTGTGAACATCCAGCTCTTCGGGCTGTTCTGGGGGAGGTTTC
>NW_009632816.1:0-2065 GCF_000690535.1 Cariama cristata | reverse complement strand
GGAGAAAGGGTGGGTCTGGTGAGCAGAAGGCTCAGACTTAAGTATTTCCAGAAGCTTGCAGGCAATAGTAGGTATCTGAGGTGGCAGCCTGTCTTCTCCAGCCGATGCCAAGGACAACCTTTGCATTGGTTTGGGGTAAGCAGAGTGGAGAGGTTTGTGCTTTCCGTAGTTGCAAACAAGCCGCTGAAGTGCGGCCAGGGGGAAGGTTGCTGTAGAGCCTGGCCCCGATAAACTCCTCTTTCTGCCATTGTCAGCTTCTCGCTTTTTATTTTGTCCCCTTGTTGCAGAGCCCAAGTGTTCAGACCTCTGCTCCGTCCTGAAAGGAGGAGACTTTATTTGCGTAGCAAACAGTTGTCGTGACGAGAGAGAGGAGGAAGGACAAAAGAGGGGGTAAATGTTGGAAAGGCAAAGTGATCAAAATGTGATATGACAGAGGTGAGGTCAAGTAAGCTAAACACAAAGCTGGACTAAAGCAGCTTAAGGAAAAAACACATAATTTAATGTTATGGTGATACTGACTGTAGAAATGTAACACGTTAGATGGATACAAAATACAGAGAATAGGTCTTATGTGATTAAACAAACAAAAAAAAGTATTCTTTTTTTTCCAGCTGTCTCTCTCTTCACATCTTCAGTGACTTTACCTGTCTTAGTCGTAATGCAGAACTCGGGATTCTCTTGCCGTACAAGAGGTCGTCAGATAAAAAGGACATGATTCAAAGCAAATGTGCCCTCTGAAACACTCGTTTCTCACTAAGAGTTTCAAAGCATAATATAATTAAGACAACTGTCTACAGTGTTTATGTACAATCCCATTGAGTAGCGAATACCTTTAATTTCATCGTAAGGTCAGACGCATGGGGAGGAAGGGTTGATGCTGTCTCAGACAGCAGTAATCAAGGGCTGGCAACTCAGCTTTGGAAACCGAACAGATTAGAAGTTCTTGGCAGTGATTCCCAAATGCTCAGGAGACTCACTGCAATCAGCAGCTTTGACGTTTTGGCCAGCTAGTAAAATAGTGTTGGCTATGAACGTTACAAGGCGAGTGCTCACCCCCTTACGTGCTGGGCCTGGGGCGTACGCTTCGTGCCTCCTGTCTCTGGAGCAAGGGGAGCCTCTAAACCAAAGAGCTCTTTGATGGTGGTACCCTGTGAATAACTTCCCAGATCATAGCAAAGAAGAGGAATTTACATTGTTTACATGTTAACCACAACAGTGAGTACCAGAGAAGGGAGACAAGGGTTTATACAAGATTTTGCAACTAAGCATAAATGACAGCGCAGTAAGTCTACTGAACTTGAATCTCCTTTGCGTTGTTTAGCCAAGAGTGAGCGCTGCTTCGTACGGATGGTTCAGAGATCGGACTGAAAAGAAGATCCGCATACATGCAACTCCCTAAAATACAGTATTTATTTATTTGTTTGTCCATTTATTTTATGGGAAAAACTACTCGTAGAGGCAGTTTCCCCAGTGTGAGTGCCTGAATTTAGGAAACTATATGTAAGCAACAAAAAAACAGATCTGCACAGATATTTGAATGAAGGCATGGAACTGGAACTGCGTGCATGCAGAAGTGATTGCAGGACTATATTTGCTTGCAAATCTGGTTTAGTGCTGAAAAATCAAGGTGATAGGGTAGTGATAGTTAATACAGCAGTGTGATATGGTTAGTTTAGCAGTTATACTGTGCCTATCTGTTCGAAATTGCAGTCATTTGTTGCTTTCTAATGGCCAGGGAATTTGATCCCGTGAGCGGCGATGGGGCTTACATGTTTGAGTTAAGCTACCTGGTTTTGCCTGCTTCTTTTGCATGATACTGCAGACATGATGCCTGCAGGCTGGCTGTAAAACCACAAAGTAGTCTGGCACAACTTCTCAGCGGGCCTGAGAAAGCAGAAGTGAAGCTGGTGGCTGAATGTCACGTTCTCTGTGGGGGTGAAAAGTTAAGCCCAGCTCGCTGGGAGCCCGGACAGCAGTGTTTGGGAGGTACCAATAGTTGAATACCTTTTCGATGGGCAAGGTTTAGTTTCCAGTCTCTCCCCTCTTCTCCATTCCTGGTAGTTAA
>NW_009632815.1:13760-16029 GCF_000690535.1 Cariama cristata | reverse complement strand
GAGCAGCAGAGACAATGTGTGATGAACTGGCCGCAACCCCTATTCCCCATCCCCCTGAGCTTCTGGCGGGGGAGGAGGTAGAGAAAATCATGAGTAAAGTTGAGCCCAGGAACAAGGGAGGGGTGGAGGGTAGGTGTTTTAAGATTTAGTTTTTATTTCTCATTATCGTACTCTGATTTTGATTGGGGAAATTGGTTTGATTTTACTACCAAGTTGAGTCTGTTTTGCCCATGACTGTAACTGCTGAGTGATGTTCCTGTCCTTACCTCAACCTATGAGCCTTTTTTTTATATTTTCTCTCCCCTGTCCAGCTGAGGGGAGTGACAGAGCGGATTTGGTGGGCACCTGGCATCCAACCAGGGTCAACCCACCACATCAGTCCTACAGGAATTTCTTACCTATTTGTCCTATCCCTAATCTTTTTTTATATGAGAAAAGGAATTCGATTTATTAGAATAATTGATTTTGATGATATCTTTGTTGTCCCAAAAGTCGGGGTTCGTTTACCCAGTGTGCAAGCCAATAACACACAGAGTTGAGATATTAGCTATTTATCAGCAGTTCTGCAGAGAAAGGGGTGCTAGGGGGTCATCCCACACAGCTAGCACACACAAGTCAAAAAGATAAGCATATTTATACAATTCTATCCAGGTAATATCTGCATAATGAATCTACATCACTACTTGGTTAATCTGTGACTGGCTTAAATTTATCTCGTCTCGAATTAAAGGTACAGTGCATTTTGAATGTACTGCACGTATTCAGTGGGTAGGGGTCTTTCCTTGGAGGTGGGTAGCTTTAGTAATGCAGGTGTGGTTTTCTTATTGTAATGAGCTAGGTTCACCTTAAGGATACATTTCTAGCTGATGATAGCCAAGTTTCTTGAGCAATCAGCCCACTAAAGTTTTCTGGTGTCTGGTTTCAGATCTACTTGTTGCTTTTATCCTATTGTCCTGTCAAGAACCATTCTACCCAAACGATTTACATCAATTCCTTATCTTTGTTAGAAATTATAACCATAAAGATTTTGATGTCATATTCTTCAGCGGTTATGCTGACTTTTGATTAGAATACTTTTTTTCTAAAATTTATTTTTATATGTGATTAGAATATTAACTCAGTGATGTTTAGATTTTTGCATTCATAATTGATAAAGGCCTCCTGAATCAAAATTACTCCAAAACCACCAAAACAATCTTTTTTAAAAAAATCATTTCTATACAAAATAAACACATTGAATTCATTTAAATTAAACAGGTAATTGCATTAATTTTTTCATTACAATACCCTTCTTAGTTAGTCACAAACCCCAATATCTGCAAAAGCATGATAACCCATCCCTTGCTAAACATAATTTCCCCAAAATGCGCATCCTCTTTCTGTGTACAGTGGGGAAGGGGATCATGACAAAAGTTTTGGTGCAATGCAGCTGTTAAAGTATACTGAAGCTCAGACTGCTGTTCCTTGGCACTGTCTCATCTTACAGAAGTATCAGTGCTTCAGTATTTTAAAGAAATATCAAGCAGTAAGACTATCTCGACAAAAAATAACACTGAAAAGGTATACTTTTGGCTTATGTCATTTATGATTCATTAAGATAAATACTATAAAGTGCCACAGACAAGTAACAAAGACAGCATTGTGCCCTAATCCTGTAATTTCACTGCAGATCTTTTACAGTTCTAAAAGTTTACAGACTACTGTGATTTACATCATGATGATAAGCCATTTCTTACCTAGTATTTTGCTGGGTCAGTAGCACAAGAATCAAAATAAGATGGATGTTCAAATTTATACATTGAAAGGGAGGTGTTTGGGGTACCGCAAATGAGAGTCATCCCACCTAATTTTAACCATCTAAACCACAGGAATTTAATCTGAGTTTACCATATAAATGACTGTGAAAGAATATGAAGAGTTTCTGTAGGACAACTCATCTTAGTTCTGCCAGGACAAACAGAATCATCACTTTAAAATCCAGCCTTGAGGACTAACTTAGGATGGATATTTCATTGCATTCAAATTTCAATGAAGCCTAAAAGGCAAGGCACAAGAGTAAATATCATGTTCAGTTTATTTGTGCTAAAGAAACAGACTTTATATGTGGAGCCAAGAATTAATTGATAACCTTATTAAGTTTTAGCAATTCAATCAATATATGTTACACTAAGTCCAAATTATGCAATCATTAGAGCTTGTTCCAAAATAATACCCATAGAACTAATATGCACATATTTTCTATAATCTATGTCTTCCTTTTATGTTTTGC
>NW_009632815.1:0-13750 GCF_000690535.1 Cariama cristata | reverse complement strand
CTTCTGGATTCTAAGGTCAATGGTGTTAGACTTCCTCAATATGACAGGGGTGGGGACTGCAGGACATCACCACTGTCTTGAGGTCTTTGCTGCAAAAAGTCTGAGAAGAGGCTGTTCTTTTTTACTCTTGGATCCACTTAGAAACATTTTTTTAATGTTTTTTAACAGAGTCAATTTGCTGTTCTTGAAACAGGTTTTGCCAGGCTTCAAAAGCTGTATTCCTTTAATAAACAGAACTTGATCATTTAACAGAGATTGACTATTTGGAGGCTTTACTTACAACTCTTGAACCTCCAATGTTACCTCGTGCATGTATTTTCAAGGCCTCTGTCATTTTGTGCTTGTTCTTTTGGGGCCCCTTTTTAAAATCCCATTTGTCCTCAATTGCCTTCACGCCGTGGTTTCCTTAAAAACAAAAGTAATATTTTATTAGCGACACCTGGACATGTTTAAGTTGCTGTTCTAGTAGTTTTGAGCAGTTCATCTTACAACAATAACAATCCATTAGAAGATGCATGCATATATAGATACATACAGATGCTGATAAAATGCTTTAGTAAATGCTTCTTAATATCTATTACTCGAGGCAGTATCACTGGTTCATTATCAAAATTGCTTTACAACAATTTAGGCAGTGACTATATTAGCAAATAGTGTGGTTCAATATAAGGAGAACTAAAGAGCAGAATATTGAAAATCCAAAGTATATGCATTCACAAACATTTGCTTCAGACTGCTTCTAATTAGTTTAATGGACTAAGTGTCTATTAATGGGTAAAGTTCATAGGTGCCCTACACAGGTGCATATCTCAACTTATCTAAATTTTGAAAGAATCTGCAGTACATAGTAAAAGAACATTATGTAACCCACATCACAAGAAAGATGCATAGTTGGTGCCAACTGGGAATTTGCTTCAGAAAAGCATTCTTGATGAAACTGTAACACTAATATTGACCCACTCTGAAGGCTTGAACAGCTAAAATTTGCAGTGATGTCATTGCTTGTGTGAAATATGTCTGATTCTTTTTCTCTTTCTGACACTTCCCCACCACCCCAGTTTTCATAACTTATTTTAAAAGACCACTGTGTGACAACTAACCATGTTTGTCTCTGTTGTCAAATAAAACTAACCATCTTTTAGAAAACATCTTGTACATTTTGAATGTAGTCTCTTCGGTAATTTTTCTTCATGTTCATCAATCATTTTTGTCTCATTTAATTTTAAATAATACAGCAAATTTTATATGCCCTTTTCTTTCTTCATTTCTAATCATTAAAGATTCCTTGACTGATTAAATACTTTAAAATAAATAAATAAATAAAGTATATCATAGGACAATTTAGAATTCTAGACAGTTGTAATTAGAAGCTTATTTAGAGACTATGGCAATTTATTTGTTTATCTGAAATAATGTCTCTCAAATTATTATGATTTTAAAATCCATTCATGTATTATAATTACTTTGTGTCAAGAGGGTATTTTACTGTCAAGCAATTTAGAATAATCTTACATAATGTAGAATGACTAAATGGAGTATACAAATCTTTTCCATACTATTCTGAAGTAATTAACAACACATTTGCCATTGCTACAATAATGAATCTTCTTGTATTTTTAATCTCTCTGTACTATTAATTCTAGCAAATTAATTTTAATCCCAATAAATTTACTTTATTCAGTTCATTGTTCTACAACATATATGTAAATTAAATACTTGCTCTTTGAGATTTACCATTGTTACTACCCTAAAATCATAGAAACATAGAATCATAAAATCATTTTAGTTGGAAATGACACTTAAGATCATAGAGTCCAGCCATAAACCTAGCACTGCCAAGTCCACCACTAAACCATGTCCCTAAGAACACCTAGCCCTCTTCTAAATAGCTCCAGGAATGGTGGCTCACCCCCCTCCCTGGGCAGCCTCTTCCAATGCTTGACAATCATTTCAGTGAAGAAATTTTTCCTAATATCCAATCTCAACCTCCTTGGTGCAATGTGAGGCCATTTCCTCCCATCCTATCACTGGTTACTTGGGAGGAGAGGCCAGCACCCACCTCGCTACAACCTCTTTTCAGGTAGTTGTAGAGAGCAATAAGGTCTCCTCTCAGACTCTGTTCCTCCAGGCCAAACAACCTCCGTTTCCTCAGCCACTCCTCATAAGACTTGTGCTCCAGACCCTTCACCAGCTTCTTTGCCCTTCTCTGGACACACTCAAGCACCTCAATGTCTTTCTTGTAGTGAGGGGCCCAAAACTGAATGCAGTTATTTGAGGTGCAGCCTCACCAGTGTGAGTACAGGGGAATGATCACTTCCCTGGTCCTGCTGGCCACACTACTTCTGATACAAGCCAGGATGCTGTTGGCCTTCTTGGCCACCTGGGCACACTGCTGGCTCATATTAGCTGTCAATCAACACCCCCAGGTCCTTGTATATTTCCAGAGAAATACACAAAATTTCTGGTGTGATTTTTTCAAACATGTTTTATATGACTTAACGTGCCTTAGCTTTTTTAATATTTTCCGTAAATCAATAGATTTTGTTACCTTAATAAATTATTTGGGCATCAGACTTTTCCAAAAACTGGATTCCTAATGTGATTTTCCGTGTACAAAATAGTATTATTCTCAGGTAATTTTACATTTCTTAAAGTTAGGTGTCTAGTCTAACCTAATTACATCTTTACTGACAATGACAGATAATTGTATAGACAGATACTTATAAAGGGATGGCCAAAAAGAGTGATAAGAAGATAAGAAAGAAGATAATAAGAAACCTAATTACTAGAGCACCTGAGTCCCATTCTTTTTGATCACTTTCATCTACTTTATTTTTATCTTCTGATTCTGATATCCCCTATTATGGGGATTATAAACAACTTGCAACTAGTTACTCTGTCCCTCATCTACAGTAAAATGTTGTCTCCAACATACTCCAGTATCTTCTCAGAATATCTGGAAAGGGGTGTATAACATTAGATATTCACTCAAAGAAAGAATCCAAATTCAGAGCTAGACCAGTGTCTAAATTATCTGAGTAAAATTAATTATTTCTAGCTGGAGCTTTTTATGCGAGTTGGGAATAAAAGGCAATATATTTATACATAAACCACAAATATTAAGGAACGAGTATTTTGCACACAGCTAGCTAGTCAGAACAGCAGTTGGGGATATTTTGCATTTTCAAAAATTGCTCAAGTGAATGTAGTTGCCACTTATTCCATTAAGAGTAAACCTCCATTTCAGGAACTCACCAAGATGGTTTACTACTGCATGCATAACCATGTATATTCTTGACTCTGACCCCAAAGTAGGAAGCTTTGAAGAACTGCTGTACAACTGTATCACAGAGGAAAATGTTTCTCTTCTTGCCCTTGTGAACTCTTGCAGGAAAAATACTACTCTCATATCTTCGAGCCTACCCAGATTTTTTCCAAACAAATCAGTCCTATGGAGTAAGCATTCATTCAAGTTGAACCACTTATGCATCAGCTGAGGAAGAAAAACTGTGCAGCTTTCAGAAATGTAGAATGAAATAAAGTTGGCATTATCCAAATCCTCACAAAATATTCAGAAGCACCATACATAATTGGAAATTTGAAAGTCCCATAGATTTAGTGAAATGGAAATGTAAATAATCTGATAATATCAGAATGTCATCGAAAAAAAAAAAAAAAAAAACTGGAATACATCTGTGAGATACTATGAAGAAGTACATATTTTGTGATATATACACAAACGTTATTACACATCATGCTTTATGTTATGTGTGTCTGTGTGTATATATATGTTTTTTATGCATCTTCTAACTACTTGAAAATGAGTGACAACTAATTTTTCACTGCTGTTTGCTCTTCATTAAACAGGTACTTTTGGAGGGTGGAATTGATTGCAGCGTAACTTCCATGGATGTTTATTACAAAAGCTAACAGAAAAAAGACACATATAATAATTAGTATTATAGGTAAAATGTGAAGAAATCCTTTTGCTTTACAAAGCCTCACTTGGAGAACTGCATCTGGTTTGGGGCACCAAAACTGAACCAGGTGACTGGAGTTCAATATCCTATGATGCAGCTATAAACCATTCCCTTGTGTCCTATCTCCAGACACCAGAGGGAAGAGATCGGCACCTCCCTCTCTGCTCCCCCTGAGGAGGTAGTTGTAGACAGCAATGAGGTCACCCCTCAGTCTTCTCTTCTGGAAGCTGAACAAACCTAGTATTCTCAGCTGCTGCTAGGTCATGCCCTCTAGTCCTTTCACCATCTTCATTGCTCCCCTTTGGACACATTCTAATGTTTTTGTATCCTATTTACATTCTGAAGCTCAAAACTGCACACAGTACTTGAGGTGAGGCTGCATCAATGTTGAATACAGTGGGACCATCACTTCTTTCGACTGGCTAACTATAATGTACTTAACAAACCCCAGGATATGGCTAGCCTTTTGGATGCCAGGGCACATGGTTGACTCACTGAGCCTAACATGAACCAAAATCCCCAAACCCTTTTCAGCAGTGCTGCACTCCTTTCTCCTGTTCCCCTGTTCCATACATACATCTAGGATTACACCATCTCAGGTTTAGAATCCTGAATTTGGCTTTGTTAAATTTCATACAGCTGGTGATTGTCGAGCACTCTAATCTATCAAGATCTCTCTGTAAGGCCTCTGTACCCTTAAGGGAATGAATGACTCTTCCTAATTTAGTATTATTGTCAAACTTAGTATGCGCTTCTCACAAATGGACTGATGCACTACACTCCCAGGAAAGAAGCAGCAATATGTTTAAAACAGCAACTTAAAAAATTTGATAATAAATATGATAATGACTTAACATGATTGACTATTTACTGTGTAGAGGATAGGGCAAACAAACTGTTGCG
This sequence comes from Cariama cristata, assembly GCF_000690535.1. Taxonomy (NCBI): domain Eukaryota; kingdom Metazoa; phylum Chordata; class Aves; order Cariamiformes; family Cariamidae; genus Cariama; species Cariama cristata. The sequence goes on along the minus strand of NW_009632815.1, from coordinate 8,867 downwards.
GAGGCCCTCCCATTGAGTCACGAGGTTCAGAGAGGACCTCATTGCTTTCTAAACTCCTTCTCAGAGAGAAGCCTAGGTGCAGCTGGATCCAGACTTGATAAGTACTCACTTTAGAAATTACCTCATTATAACTAGACTAAATGATTGCAAGAGTTTTTGCTATAAGCCCCAAAGTGTATAAATTAAGAAAAGTATGCTAGTATTTTTTACACAGAAGACTATTTTATGTTTCAGCAATTATAGAGAGATAACATATATTGAAGTTGATACCAAAGGATTAAATAATTCAGCTAAATTAACAGATAAAACAGGCAAATTCTTTAGCCTGGCATCTCAAGGTTGGGAAGCATCAAGAAAAGAACAAATGATAGAAGAAAGGACAGTGCTATCTAAGCTAGTAGACAAGAATGTGGAGAGAGGCCTTCAAGAGAGGGAGTTCTAGACATGAAGGGAGCCAGGCTGATAAAATGTTACAACCCACAGACATCAACAATAAATTGGCTGAGAGCAAGACAGAGGTAATTGTGGTAGTGTGAGATCACGACCTCCAACTCAAATGGCCCCCTTGAAAGAGGGTAAAACCCCTCTTGAGGAGCATGCATAGTTAATATGGAGGCTTCATTAGTGCTAACTGAGAGTGTGTACTAATTTACATTAGAAGCGAGAAAGTTGTAACCAATCCTGGGTGTGAATAACAATGAATATGCAGTGTACTATGAATATGCAAATGTTTTATTGTATATAACATGTATCTTCACTTTACTCAGTGTGCACGTTAGGTGGAGCAATCCCCCATGCATCCAGCGCTGCAATAAAAAGAATGCCTGTTTCTTAACAGCACATTGGTGTTAAGGAGTTTTACTCCTGATTTTGGTGACAGACTTAGTCCCAGACTTGGTCAATGGTTTATATCTAAATAATTATATGTGTACAATCAAACCTTTATATCACTGTCATGAATATGATTTTTTTACACAGTTTTGGTTTAGCAGAAATTTAGGATTTATTAACATTTTGCACAAGATCAAGGTATGTAATTCTTAAGGGCACTTAAGCATCAGCCAATTTAACAAGACAGATTCAATGGAATTTATTACAACCAAGATAACATCTTTTGTTAAAGATTTGAGAATGGTAAGGTCACCTGAAACTTACAGCACGTTTGCATACACAGATGGAGGTTAAATCACATCACACATGCACACAGACAGAGAGACAAATGATTCTGAGTCAAATTGCAGACACACTCAGAGGTTAATCTGTGATCAAAATTTCCCTTTTCATGAGTTTCATGAATTAGTCATTTATATGCTGGCATTCATCAATGGACGGTTGGAGAACCATCCAAAATCAGGCCTTTGAGTCCTTGCAAAATCTTCAATGGACGATCTGTCGGTTCTTGTAGAATTTACCCTGACAGGCATCCCAATTCAGGGGGAGATATTGGGTTACACAGCCCATTGTTATCCCAGAAAGCTCAAAGGGTCTCACTCTGGATCACTATTTAAAGGCTCTCTAGATGATTGACTTTTGGTCAGTATTTCCCATTCTGGCCACAACTGGTGCTGAGTCATGCTGGTATACCATTCAGGTTGAAGATGGTCCAGGTGTGGCCAAGGACTGCCTGACACCTCAGACCCTCTGCTGTTCTTGTAGCCAAGACAGGATCACAATGGGGGCTGGTCTTGAGATCTCAGTGTGATGGTCCAGGTGAGATCAGAGAGAGCGTGACCACCTCAGCCCAAGATAACAGCACAATGGGAGCATGCAAGGCTTATCCTGAAATCTCAGAGTGGCCCGGGGGGCTGCACCACCACAGCACTCAACTTCTGCATCTAGGTCATTGATAAAAACATTGAGAATAAGGGGCTCTAAAAGTGCCCAGGGGAAACACCATAATTTGTAAGAAATGCTGTGGAATCTCCATCATTTATTCAGTTTTTAAAAACTGTTTTTGACAAAGAAATGTCAAGAAGGGTTTGTGCATGAATATTTTACCTTGTGGCAGAGGAATGGACTACCATACTTCTGAAAATGTTTTTTAGACCTACTTGCTCTAATTGTTGTAATTGCATATTTTTAATAGAAATCTTATAATAAATCACGGATCAGTTTTGCAAGGTAAGTGTACCCTTACAGCATCAATCCTGGGGAACATAAATGTGAAGTATGATGAGTCAATATGACCAGAACTACTTAAAATATAGTAACAACTGAAAGAAGAGTAATACAAACATGCCATGAATGACTTGCTGATAATTTTCTTCTTTATTCACAGTTTTGTTGCAAATACTCTGATAAAATAATCAAGATTTGATCATATAGAATAGTTAGGTTTGATTAAGAAGTAGAAAATTGTAAAGCATAATGTATAAGTTAGGATTGTTAAGCTTGAAATAGGTAACCATAGGGTTGTTAAGTCTGAAATAATAGGTAACCATAGGACTGTTATGTTTGAAATAGGCAACCATAGAAATCTCATCAGGTAGTTACTGGATTTTTCTGTGTTGTTTTAAATAACTAAGGAGACAGTCATGGACATCAATTATGTTGCTTGGAAATCCCCTTACCCTTCCTATCTTGATTTGAATATCAAGGATCTTAATCAGAAGAGTTAAGCAGAACAGACCAATGATTGTTTTAGTGTAAGAATATTGATAAGGTTATATAACTAACAAAACCAATCATTGTAAATATTAAATTTAAGAACGAGCATATTATGCATTCTTATGTAAAAGAACCTATGTAACAATGACTCAACAGAAGAAGTGTATAAAAACTGTTGGAATTTGATGCTCAGGTGGACATGATAGGCGGAGCTATCCCCCATGTCCCAGTGCTGCAATAAAGGACTGCCTGCTTCTTAATACTACATTGGTGTTAAGAGGTTTTATTCCCGATTTCAGTAACAGTTTGTGTTCCTGACCTGATATATGATGCTACATTATTTCTCTGGCTTGATTCATCAAGACTTTGGAAATCAAAGATACCCAGGATTCTGTAGCATTTTCATTTTATTTATGCTATTTTTTGCATTTAGTTCTTGTGGTTGCCTCCAGGAAGCCAGGAACTGATTTTACTATTAATGGAGAACTCCCACTTTCTCAGCTACTTATTGCCAATTTGAGATGTAGTAATCAAAATCAGTTTGTTTTTAAAACTTTCTGTAATTAAAATATATTGATTTTTAATTTCTGGGTGAAAAGAAACCAACATGTAAATGGGAAGTGGAAGCTAGCAGCTGAATTTTAAAGAATAATTTAATTCTGGCTACAGGCTTTCAGTCATTATTTATGATTCTATTTATTACAGTCCTAATATGCCCTCATTTATAGGTATTCTTTCTTCTGGAATTACAATTCTGTAGTATGATGTCTCAATTTCTAACAGCATGGATCATGATTCACTAAATCATAACATCACTGTATTGAAACAGTAATTTTTCACACAAAAAGTTAAGATTTTAAAGTATTTATCTTTTAACATAAATTTAGCAACTGGAAATAAACAACAAAAAAAAGAACCAAATCAGCACAACATGACTAGCCAATTGTTCATTGGAACATGCTGTGTGGGCTATAGTTTCAGAAATCCTAGTGTAGAATATTAAGAAAAACCCCTGTATTTAGTGTACTTATATTTTTATTGGAAAAGGAAATATTTCCTGCATTAAAATAGTGCATTTTGTAATTTATTTATTTTTAAATATAAGCAAACTCATTACAGCATAAGAAGTGAAGGACAGGTGGGCAACAAAGAGTGCAGGGTTACAGGAAAAAGAGACACTTCAGGAATGGAAAAACAGAGCAAAAGGAGGACCTCTTCAAGTGTACACGCATATTGAGTTTGCATGTAGCAGTGGGGCTTCTGTGAGAAGCTGCTAGATGCTTCCCCTGTGTCCGATAGAGCCAGTGCCAGCCGACTCCAAGATGGACCCACCGCTGGCCAAAGCTGAGACCATCAGCAATGGTGGTAGCACCTCTGGGATAACCTAGTTAAGAAGGGGAAAAAACTGCTGTGGAACAGCAGCCAGAAGAGAGGAGTGAGAAGATGTGAGAAACAACTCTGCAGACACTAAGGTCAGTGAAGAAGAAGGAGGCGGTACTGCAGGCCTGGAACAGAGATTCCTCGCCAGCCCATGGTGCAGCCCATGGTGAGACCAGCTGTGCCCTGGCAGCTCGTGGAGGCCCACGCTGGAGCAGATCTCCTGCAGCCCGGGGAGGACACCACACTGGACCAGGGGGCTGCCCAAAGGAGTCTGTTAACCCTTGGGAAGCCCATGCTGGAGCAGGCTCCTGGTAGGACCTGTGGAGCCACGGAGAGAAAGGAGCCCACACTGGAGCAGTCCATTCCTGAAGGACTGGACCCTGTGGGAAGGACCCACGCTGCAGCTGTTCATGGAGCATTGTCTCCCGTGGGAGGGACCCCACACTGAAGTAGGGCAAGAGTGTGAGGAGGAAGGAGCGGCAGAGACAATGGGTGATGAACTAACTGCAACCCCCATTCCCTGTCCCCCTGTGCCACTGGCAGGCGAGAAGGTAGAGAAAATCACGAGTTAAATTGATCTCGGGAAGAAGGAAGGAGTAGGGGGAAGGTGTTTTAAGATTTGTCTTTTTATTTCTCATTATCCTACCCTGATTTGACTGGCAACTAATTAAATTAACATCCCCAAGTGGAGTGTGTTTTACCTGTGATGGTAATTCATGAGTGATTTATCCCTGTCCCTATCTCGACCCACAAGACTTTTGTTACATTTTCTTTCCCCTGTTCAGCTGAGGAGGAGGATTGGTAGAGCTGCTTTGGTGGGCACCTGGTGTCCAGCCAAGGTCAACCCATCACAACACAGAGAAATGCTCACAGCCTAGAAAACAAATAGGAGAACCCAGGTTGCTGCATATGGTCACAAGAATGCAACAGTGTTGTTGGAATAATTGAGGTAGGGTAGCTTGCATGACTCAAATGCTGTGAAAAAAAGGATCCAGGCTCTCAACAGTGTTGTTGGAATAATTGAGGTAGGATAGCTTGCATGACTCAAATGCTCTGAAAAAAAGGATCCAGGCTCCTCAAGAAAGATAGTGGGAAAGATGACTAGGAGATTGCCTTCTCTGTGAAGAAGCGGCTCAGGTCTAGGGAGACCCCCTGTGGGACAAATGGCTGCCAGGTTGAGAGCTTGTGGATCAGTGTTAGAGGAGTGGCAATGTGAGTGACGTTGTAGTAGGAGTTTGTTCTAGACCACTCAGTCAGGGTGAGGAAGCAGAAATTTTTTGCTTAAATATCTCAAGGAAGTCTTTGTATCACAGACTTGGGATCTTCTGGGGGATCTTAAACTCCCTGCCAGCTGCTGGCAGGTGGTATAGCAGTATGGCAAGATGTAAGCAGTCAGGGTTTCTAAAGGGTGAGGATAATATCTTGCTTCAGATACCAAATGGAACAACTGAAGGGATGCACACTTGGATCTGCTATTTACTAATAAGGAGGAACTGGTTGGGGATATGACAATCAATGGTAGCCTTGTCTGCAGTTGCCAAGAAACAGTGGAGTTCAATCTCATGGGAGCAAGGAAGGAGAATAAAAAAGTACAGACTCTGAACTTCAGATGAACAAACTTCAGTTTATTCAGGAAAATTGATAGGTGGGTTCCCACAACCAGCTCTGAAGGACTCAAGAAAGGTGGCAGATCTTTAAGGACAGAATCTTCCAAAAGCACAAAGGATCCATCACAATACTTGACAGGCAGTATATCAGGAGATCAGCAGGGACTAAGCAGGGAACTCATGACAGCTTCAAAGCAAAAGGGCAGTACAGAGGAGATGGAAGGAGTTCAAAGGAGGTTCAAAGGAGCAATTTTGAAATACACTACACAGGCAAGTAAACAACTGTAGAAAATGGTGGGATGATAATAGGGAAACCAGCTCAGCTGGAGCTGAGGCTTGCAAGGGATGTGAAGGGCAAGAAGAAGAGCTTTACTGCATTAGCAGTAAAAAACAAACAACGAAAATGTAGGCCCTTTGCTGAATGGGGTGAGTGATTTTGGGACAGTAGACACAGTTAGCACTGAAATACTCCATGCCTTTTATGTCTTCACCTTCACCAACAAGGTCTGCCACTCCTCCATGCACACAGGAATCTTTGAAGGTGGAAGACAAGTACCAGTAGTGGATGATGATTGAGTCAGGGACTATTTGAGAGAACTTGACCTCTACAATTCTTTGGGAGGTGATAGGCTGCCACTTTTGCATACTGAGAGAGGTGGCTAATGTCCTTGTGATACCATTCTCTATCATCTTTGAAAGGTCATGAAGATTGGGGCAGCTCCCTGTGAACAGATAAAGAGAAGTATTGCACCCATCTTCAAAAAAGGCCAGAAGGCAATCTGAGAAACTGCTGGCTAGTCAGCTGCCCTTCAGCGCCTGGGAAAATCATGGAGCAAGTTCCTTTGGGAATCATTTCTGGACACACAAAGGAGATGAAGACAATTCTGACAGCATGAATTCACTGAGGATGAATCAAACCACCAACCCCATTGAGGTATATTGAAAACTTTACAATGATACAATACTGCAAGGATTGGTCAATATACCAAATTGGTGTGCTGCCATTCAGAAGGACTTTGAGGGCCTGGAGAAATGGACCAACAGGAAACTCACGAAATTCAGCAGAAGGAAATGCAAAGTCCTGCCCCTGGGCAGGAATAATCCCATGCATCAATACATGCAGAAGGCCAACTGGGTTGAAAGTAGCTTTGTGGAAAAGAACCTGTGGGTCCTGGTGGTCAGCAAGTTGAATATAAGCCAGCAATGCGTCCTTGTGGCAAAGGCGGCTGACAACATCCTGGGGTGCATTAGGAAGAGCATTGGTTGCAGGTCAAGAGTGTGATCCTTCTTCTTTTCTAGATCTTACATCTAGTTTTGTTCTCCCTGCTCCTCCCAAAATAAGAAAGATATTGACAAACTGGGACAAGTCTTGGAGAGGGCCACCAGGAATGTCAAGGCTGGAGCACTTGTCTGCTGAAGCGGAGCTGAGGAATGGGGCTGGTTCAGCCTGCAGAAGAGACAGTTGCAGGAGCTCCTAACAACAGCCCCTGGGATCTGCAGGGTGAAAAGTCTGAACAGTGGTGCAAAGTGGGAGGGTGAGAAACAATAGGCATAAATTGAGATGAGAGATTCATATTGGATGTAAAGAAAAACTTTTCCCCATGAGAACAGTCAAGCCATGTGTCCCAAGAAGTAGTGCAGGCTCCATCCTTGAGGTTTTCAAGGACTTGATCAAGCCCTAAGCAACCTGGTCTGAGCTAAGAGCTGACCCTAATTTGAGCAGGAGTTTGGATTAGAGACATGCTAAATCTCTTCTTCATTGAATTATTTATGGTCCTATGATTCTGTGAAAGCATAATTTGACAACTGTAAGCATTTAAAGACTTGTATCAGTCTGAAACTAGAAAGCTTTGAACACGTTCTGCAGCTAACTCACAAAAGGATAATGTAAGTGGGAGTTGAAAGGATGGAAGATGAAAGGCTGTAGCATCTGTTTTCCTCTGATTTTTTTTTTTTTTTACAGACTTGGAGCGGGTAGACAGGGACAGCAGAATTGTTTGGGAGCTAAGGATTTAAAAAATTAAGCTGAACTTAGAATCACAGAATGGCTTGGGTTGGAAGGGACCTTAAAGATCATCTAGTTACAACCCCTCTGCCATGGGCAGGGACACCTTCCACTAGACCAGGTTGCTCAAAGTCCCATCCATCTGGTCTTAAACACTTCCAGGGATGGGGCATCCACTTCTCTGGGCAACCTGTTCCACTGCCTTACCACCCTCACCATGAAGAATTTCTTCCTTAGATCGAACCTAAATCTACCTTCTTTCAGTTTAAAGCCATTGCCCCTTGTCCTGTCACTACATGGCCTTGTAAAAAGTCCCTCTCCAGCTTTTTTGTAGACTCCTTTTAGGAACTGGAAGACTGCTATAAGGTCTCAGTCTTGCAGCTGTGAAAGTAAAGAACTTTTTATGGAAGGTATTGAGTGGCCAGTCTCAGCATCCTCAGAAACTCTCCAATGTCCTTTCCTGAGTCTGGAGAATAGGGATGAGTAGTCAAACAGTGATGCAGGGAAAGGAAAAATTACCTCATCAAAGATCAGTCTGTCTTTTTTGAAAACATCTGTATGCTATACTAAGCTGCTAAATAGTTTGTCCCCACACTATGATTTTGGTTGTGGGTTTTTTTTTTTGTAAGCAGCCTTTAAAGAGTTTGGGATCTTTTATGGAGTTGATGGTGCTGGTTAACAAGAATCAAGCATCAGCTGCTATAAGTTACATTTATGTAATTTGAGGAAACAAGAAAAAACAGAGTAGCATAGAGACACTAGTGTGCACTGCCTGAAAACAGTAGCGCTCTTTAAAATGATACAGCATCCCAAACAACTCTAAAGGTAGATGTCAAAGAACTGTTAAAGTGAAGAACAGAAACAGGAATTGCAGTTCTTAGCATTCTATATCTTCCATGAATTCCTACCTTTAAAAGAACCATTAATATTTACCATTTTTCTTAAATACATCAACTTTGAGACCTTACACATATTACTTTCCTTTCATGAACACTATACATAATTTCATCCAGGAACATAGCTGTGTCCAGACTATTATTGACTCCCTCATCTTCACAGGTTGCCTCCTGGCTTTCATGGTTCATAAGGGTGGCATCAGAACTTCAAAATATTGATAGCTCTTCCCCAGTTAAAGAGTTCAATGTCACAGAAAAATGTCATAATAAACACGGGCAATCCAAAGAACAAGAATATTTATATAGTTTTTCACAGATTTATTAAAATTTAAATTGGTTATTTGCTCTGAAAGAATGATAGAATGATAGAAT
>NW_009632814.1:30356-68320 GCF_000690535.1 Cariama cristata | reverse complement strand
CCCATGTGCATGCATATCTTGTTACAAAAATATGCAGTTAAAATTTTTGTATAGTCTTAGTTTCACATTGAAATTTCACAATTGACTGCCATGCTTGTTACCTACAGTAAGTTCTGAGTCTTGCCATAAGGAATTGTATTTGGGAAATTGTTTTCCTTTTACACTGAATTTCAGGCAAAATAAAATATTTTAAGAACCTTTTTATCCAGTGCTCTGAATGAGCTGTTCTAGTTCACTGAATTAAATACAAGCTTTCCTACTTTTCTTTTTTAATAATTTAGTACATCTGAAGGGTGCCAGATTGACAGTCCAAGAGGTGGAAGTTTTTTGTGTGTTGTCTTAGAGAACAAGTACAGCCCAGGAAAGGACTGTGTGTGCTGCTTTAAGGTGGTTGTGTGGCATGCTTTGTCTGGTACTCTGACCTGCCTGTTCACTGCAGTCCATCAACACAAGCTAATGACAACTATTTGTGTGTTCTTTAAATGGATGCTTCATATGAATCATCTGAGATTTCTGTATCACAGAAGTTTAAAACTAGTATTCCAAGTATGACTGCTTGTTTTGAATTCAGCCTCATAAGGCATCAATGTAAGATTCATTTCTTAATAACTGTTTGCACCCTGGTCTGCCTGTAAGGGGATGAAACCTTTTAAAATTCTTTTTACCACCTTCCTCCACCAAGCTTCCATCAACAAAAGGTGTTGGGGGGCACGGGGAGATTCTTACTGGTGCGTATTTTGTCCCCTGCTCTTACTTTGTGACACTGTGAATGATTGAAAACCACCTGGATTAGAATGGCTTGGTTTACTCTCGCTTTAAAAACAACCCCAAATGTCTTTTTTGGTCAAAACCAATCTGTGATTGTGTGCCATTCAGCGTAAGAAAACAGTGTCCCAGTTGCAATCTAAATGGATGCTGTATGTATTTCTGTCATTATCAAATTACTTTCTTGATTAGATTTCTTTTTAGCTTGCTCTGGCCTTGTACTCCTTGTCTGGCTCTGCTGTCCCTCCCCTTTTTGCTACTACCTTAGCCAACTCTTGTCATTTCATTTCAGTCAGATCCTTACTAGCAGAGCCTTCGGTGAAATCTGTTGTCACCTGGAGCAGCATCCTTCCTTGTTGGAATCAACAAACTAAACATCCTGCTGACTTTCCCTCCTTTACCTAGTTGATCCTTCTGAATGCATTCCCAAGTATGCCTCCACTGTGATTAGCTAAATCATTGTATTTTTTTAACAGTTCTGCAAATGTGTTTTCCTAGTCTGAAACACTGAGAGCGGGGTTATCTTGGTTTTCCCCAGACAGCTTTTCAGAATTTCTATGGGACAAAAGGTAAACTTTTAAGAAGGTATTTTCTTTTCCAGCTAGATGCTAAAGGGCTTGAATAAGATGTGATCTGACATGTAGTTCAATGACAGTATTGTAGTAAACCACATTTGGTTGAACTACAGAAAATTTTAAGTAATAGGAATCAGTAATTCAGACTATACTACAGTTTGTCTGCGAAACAGTAATGTAACAAGAATACTGCTGTGAAACATTGCTTGTGACCAGTACTATTTGTATTTTTTTCTTCTCTTAAAACTCACTTATTTCAAATCAGAAAACCCATAGGAGAAATACAAGTTAGTTATTAGTGAAACACAAAGGTACAGAGCTTATTCTACAACCAAGTCTAAGCAGGTCTATTTCTTAAATAGAAAATGCACACATTGAACAGTATTTGTGTAACTTTGGCCACTTAAAAGAGGTTTCTGTTCTAAACCACACTCTGAAAACAATCTCTATTCCTTAAGTGGGAAAGGAGTGAAAAAACATCCAAGTAACTTAGGTATCTGAGAACATCATAGCATGATTGTACCTAATTTAAAACACCTGATTTTGTTGTTGACCATCTACTCTGAAGAGGTCCCCAAACTGTCTAAGTTTACTATTCTTGTCAGCTCTTGGATAGCTTTTAATAACTGTACATTTATTTGAGATTTTTGTAGGTGGAGCGGATAATTTGTCAGTTGTTGCATGAACATTAAAGAGCACAAAAAGATGCTCAAGAATTTGTTTTTGACTCAAGGAAGTGATTTTGGATGTTCCTTGTATTTTTTTTAACTAATCCATGAAGTAGTAGGACTCACCAAAAATAAATGGGGAGGGACGGGGGATTTTTTTTCTTCCACCAGTCATACACGACTGTTGTGCCAATACACAAAGTAACAACGGGGCATAGACATTCAATGAAGCACTTCGTTTACTGTAAGTGAACATTGCTTTTTTTTATGTTGCAATTAAAGAAGATAGATTTAATCCGGTATTACTTACCTTTTATTATAATTAGTATATTAAGTTACAGTTGACAAGTTAAGATTAGAACAACAGGAACAAATAGCAGGAATTTGAGGGGTTTGTGGAAAAAGTAATTAAGTGAAAACTGAACAATTTTTATTGTTCTTCATCATCCTGTTCTGAGTGGGGAGCTGTTTCTTACTGTATTGATGTTATAGCACTTGATTACTTTCAAATGAACCTGTTAAGTCAGACAAAGTAGAAGTTCTTCATCAAGATTTTGAAAAAAGAACATCATTTTCAGTTGAGCCAGTATAGCTGTAAACTGATCCTTGGTGAAAATGAACCCTTAGTTGTTATGGACTCATGTAGACCTTTATAAACACACTAGTGTGTCTGTCACACAGTTGCCTAAATACTGTAATTTTATAAAATAATTCTTTTCAGTTTTTACTTTAATTTTTCTTTGTTTTATTCTGAACCATGTTTTAAATCTGTAGACATCAAAAATGCTTGCAACAAAAATAGACTTTGGTGATTTCGGTCTTTTATTTTAATTCTCTTTAGATCTAATTGGAACACTAATGAGAGAGATTTCAAGAACATACTGCACAAGAAATTTCTCTTTTTTTCCTAATAGGTCATTGCTTGTAAAATTCTTTATATGTTAATACTACAGCTTATCTAAATGATGGTACATTGTTCCTTGTCCATGTAAGTGAAGATTTTTTTTCCTTCTTCTTCTAGCAAGCTTGTAATCCTGAGACCAGTTGATGTCTTTGAAAGTCATCTCATCTGATCCTGTGGTATTTTATAATAATTTTGATGTTATAGTTTGAATTCTTGAATTCCAAGATACTTCCTGCTTTGTTAGCACAACAGCCTAGTTCAGTTTCTCACCTTTCGCTGGCAAAGACTGGAATACTATACTCAGCAAATCTGTCTGTGCTAGTCAATGAGCTGAATTTTAGTATTTCCCTGTCAGCAACTGGGAGAAAAAAATTTTGAGGCACGTACTCTTCGAAATTAATTTTTCTGAGAAACACCTGCAGTAGACATTTTTTTATTTATTTTGACCTTTTGGATGCAGAGAGGGTAAAATCATCTTTTTACTCTTTTACACTATTTTAATCTTCTGTGGTGCAGTTTCACATACATTTTTGGGTAGTAATTTGATGGGTAAAATTTTTCTTTTAAAAATCAGATCTTTTTATGTCATCTAGCATATACTTTTCTTTAAAAGAGGGGGGAAAAAAAAAAAGCAAACTGGTATTTACAGTTCCTCCTGACAAACTATGGAGATTATTTGAAATCAGAAATGTTATTTACAGGCCTCAAAACTTGAATAGTGCGGATGACCGTTTCCCAGTTGCTAAAGAGTGGCTTAGTGTTCTTTTAAATGAAAAAAGAAACACGAACTTCTCCAAAATGTTTTCCTAATGATCTGAATATTTCCCAGCTCTAAGGCACACTAACTCTTGTCTCTATACAATAATTTGCTCTCTAGGGAAATGAGAAAAGTTTCTTAGGTTTTAAAGGTCATAATTTATTCTTCATCTTGCACGGAATTTTGTGCAATAAATATGTTTGAGTCAAAATGTTTCCTCCTTGTAGAGAAAACAAAGACTTCACAAAAATGTATGTTGATCTATGCATGTAAAAATCTATATCCTTTTGCCAAAATCCTGTGCGTGTTGCTAATGCGTGTACAGTGTAGGTGAGATGTACAGAAGCACAGAAATGCCTTTAGGGTGCAAGAACTCTCATTTTACAAAGCTTCCCAGCTCTGCAGAACTCTGCTGCATAAAAGCTGAGAGAAATGTCCTTTCCATTAAAACACCTTGGTTTAACGTGAAGAAATGTTCTTCCTCACATTTGCAAACTGTCCTTCCTCTGCTTAAAAAAAAAAAAAAAAAAAAAAGACTGTTCTGATTTTGTGTAAATTTTTGAGATAAAGCCCTGTATTTTCTCTTTTGACTGCTAGAGGGCACTATGGCTACGCAAGTGAAACTGTTTTGCTTCCATTTCAACACTTCTGTGGTATTTTTCCTGTTTCAGTTCTCATACTAATATTTGCATTTCTTGCAGAAACCTGTATACATCCCTACCATGTCAGCAGAAATTCTATTTGTGTGAACTGAAACAAAGTATCTCTCTTTGGATTTAGGTACCAATGATAAAACATGACTCCAGGTATTTAACTCTGAATAAAACAGAAGAACATACTTCTGTGTTGCAAGAGGCATATATCTATCTCCTTTTCTGATTTGGGAGTTGAATTAGGTTTTAACAGATTACAGCTGAAGTTACAGAAAACTTGGGATAGTTACATCCTCTTTGTCAAAGCTTTTCATAAGAATTAGTTTTTTAACCATGTGTTTGTGCTCTAGAATAGGGCACATGCAGTGAATGGAAAGCTAAAACTTACTACTCGAAGGTGATGCGGCAGAAATGGCAGGGGATGCTACATTTTTTACAAACTACAAAAGAAATTGCCAGCCTAACGTGGTGTGAAAAAATTTCACCACTGTGGCCAGTTATCTTTCCTTTATGGTAGTCATGTTAAATACATCAAAGAATCACTACTGTAGCTCCACCAACTGGAGCAGTGTAAGTACACAACACAATTTTTAAACTGTGATATGGAATACGTCCTCATCCTCATACATCCAATATACTGTGTTACTGTCTGCCCCAGTGCATTGGGAAATTACTGGTAGCCCATGCGTCTCTACACTTGGAGCTCTGAATGAGCAACATCCATGCATACAAATCACATTTAGGCCAACAACATGCAGGATCCATATGTGACTCCTTCTGTGTTGTTTTTTTTTCTTTCTCAGTCGTTAGTGCAGTATCAGAAAGTGCTGAAGCATCACAAATTTTATTATGCTCCTCTTAACTCACCAGTTCAACTATGAGATGATTATATGTTCTCTTTTTTTCTTGCAAGATGGCACCTGTATCATCGCCTGTGGATAGACATCATAAAATGCTGGAAAACTTCCAAGAAGTCAGCATCTTTGAGTTCATGTAAAGATGGAAACCTTGCTTACCAGAAGTGATTGTGAGAAGAGAAATTCTTGTTGAAAAAATTCTTTGGTTTTATTTATCACAGTTATCTGTTTGCATTTGCATTCAGATCTGATAGATGATTAACATTTACCAACTGCTGTTCTCGGAGAGGTATTAGATAATGTTTAAAATTGTATATCCCCCATCTGCTATTTCTACCAGTTTGATAGCAAATAAGAGACTTACTATCTTCGTATGTATTTTGATACAATTTTTAACAATATTTTTCCATCTACATTCTCCATGGTAATACTTTACCTTAGGAAGCACGTGGTAGGATACTGTTTATTTATTTGCACAGTTCTACAACCTTAACCGTTCTTATTGCTGCTGTTTTGAAAACTCTCCATAGGCCATACCATCCTTCATATTTAAGACAAAAAAAGTTGTGTAAGGTTAAACAGAATTGCAAGTATTATCAAGAACACAGAAATACACAGTAAGCAGCAAGTGAGCAGATTTAGAAAGCTTTGCTGCAGTGTAGGATTCTGCAGTACAGATGTTCACGAAGGTGGACTTTCTATACCTGACTAATTGAAATCTTGACCGTATTTAAAACAAATTCTTAGAGTGAAGGGAAATGTTACCAGCTCGTACCTGAAAACTTTGCTTCCATGCATTATTCCAGTGACTGAATGGGTCTGGAGGTGGAACCGTAACTGCTTATCTGCTGGAACACCTTTTAAATGGGTTAATATTTCTACAGAGAGAAGAGAAGACTTCTTTCGCTGCTATATCCAGGAATACTTAAACAGTATCTTTTGGGGAAAAAAAAATCTGTCTACTTTTAAAACACTAAGTCAATAATAATAATAATAATCGGTGAATATTGGTTTCTAATATTCAGGGATCTGAACACTGGCTGTCCTACAAGCTACTTCTGTTGGTTTGTTTTTTTTTTTTTTTCTGTGGTAAAATTTCATCAATTAGTTTGCAGAATGACCTTTCGGAATCTGAAAAAGGCATTTTCTGGTTTTGGAGTTTGGAATTCTTTGTTCCCAGAAGCAACATCCTGTGCATTGTGTATTGAGATGTGTTATTGTGAAGTAGCCAAATTTATCTGTGGGAGTATTCTGTTACTGAAAAATGTGAGATTAAATAGCAAAGAGCAATAGCAGTAGTCTTTATGGGGGAAGAAGCTGAGAGATGGTTAATGCACAAAGTGCTGGTCAGCGGACTTACTGCCTCACCTGAATTACAAAATAATTTTTCTATTAGAAATTATGTAAGGATATTGGCAGTATAGCAGAATGAAATGGAGCGCTTTTTTCTGTTGATGTATAGGGAAAAATTAAGGAACATGAGTCACCATTAGACCTTGTTAACTTTTAACAGATTAATGCCGTCTGTATTTGCAATTTTGTATTGGTGAACTTCCCACAATATTATTTGTATGTCTTCACTAAATTTATATTTTGATAACTTTAATATTAAAATAATTTAAAATATATTAGTTTCTTCTGTTTCTGTGTTGAAAGATCTCTAAAAATCCTTTCAAGTGAATTTAAAGTAAGTGCTATTTCTTTTCCATCCTTATTTACTGGTATGCTTCCTGTACTGAAAATACTGATATATTTGCCTTTGTACTGGCTTTTTTCTGCAAACTTACTATATGTTGAAGTTTTTGAAGACAGCTTACCAGGAAAACACTGAAGAAATAGCTTTGTATTAGGAGAATATATTAGAGAAACTGGAATCTGAAATAATAAAAAGATTAACCAGTAATATTCACTGCACTACCATTTTTAGGATGGCAGTATATCATGCTACAATACTATCTGTAGATAAGCTTTTGTTAAACTTTTAAAGTAATTTGAGTAGGTAATTACTAGTGTTTTAGTAGTCTAAGGCAGGATTGATGGCAGCTTGATTGGCTGTAGCAGTTACTAAAGTTCACATTTTATGACCTCCTTAAAAATATTAATTTAGAAGCTTATGAATTACTCTCTGGAGTCACCCTGAATTAACAAATACTGAGCTATCTTTTAGCTTTTGAATCTTTTTGTGAAGTAATTTCTACCCCCTACTGAACTTTATAGTGTTTTTCAAGAACTCATTTTCTAGATAAAGCAGTAGTAACTCTTTGATGGCCAGGACCAAGTTGTGCAAAATGTTCTCATAAATAGTCTTCTTCCATGCCAGCATTAAAGAAGACCCTGGCTGGTCACTCCTGCTCATTCTTTGTGCGTGGCACAGCAGGTGTTTGTGTGATAATGTAGAAACTGAGGAGCTGAGCTATACTTTTAAAAATGGGGTAATCCAACTGAGTTACCTTCCTAATCTACTTCACCAGGTGGCTGAAAAGATGTTAGTGGTGGGGGATGTTGGGGCAGGCATGAGGAGCTGGGATCAGTAGAGCTCTCTATCCCACAGTTCTGCTTCAACCCAAGCTACTTCCATTGGAAACGCCGGCACCGCTGTGTTATTCTGAGTTACGTGTGTTTGGCTTCAACTCTTGATTCTTCTCTTCCCCCAATTTACAGGAGCCAGGACAAAACATTTAACAAAACATTTAATGAGCAGGATGTTGAAAGCTGAAGAACTTCCATGGAAGATCAGAAGAGCAACTGAGAACAGAAGCATCACTCTTGCACAGGCTCCTCAAACACAAGGCATGCTGTGGTTCAACAGTGACCTGCTAAATTGAAAGCTGCACAGCCCTGCATTTGAGCTGACCCTCGGTACCCGTTTGGAAGTCAGTAAAAAGGTAGTCTTAATAGCCTCATGAACAGGGACTTTACTGTGGGAGCTCTGGCTCCTTTTGGCGTATCCCTCAGTGGTTCTGATGGGGGGCCAGGAAGAAAGCAGACTGAGTCAAGGGTCACCTCCAAAGGAGGTGTGAGAAGCCTTAGAAGAATTGTGTCAAACCTTTTGGATCTTCGTTTAGCTTATTTTGAGTATAGTAGTTTTGTGACAAAGGCTGCGTGACTCGTGTCAGCACAGGGCTAATGCAGTACCAGCAGGATACTTGGGAGATGCTTCTTCCTCCGTCACCGTTGTGCAGCAGGGCCACAGTGCCAGCACCTTCACTTCCTAGGAGAGCTCAGGTTTGCCAGCTGGCTAAAACAGCCCTGAGGCTAGGCTGGAGCATGAAGAGATCATTGCCTCTAATGGATCTGTATAGGCAAGCTAAACTGTTGGAAGGGAACATAGACAATTCTGACGGCACTTAGGGACCTTAGCCAGTCAGGGAACCAAACAGGTGGGAAGAAAGCGGAGTAAGTATAGGGATGTACCATGTGCTATAGGACTTGTCTAACTTAGGTTTGACAGCATCAAGGCTGGTTTTGTTGAAGTTTGTTGGATTTTGGTGAAATAAACTACCAACATGAAATTGCTAGAAGGAGGTCCTGAGGCAGATGGAAGCTGAGGCTTCAAGTTCTTGGCCAAACAATTGGTTATGTGCATGTTTCCGTTTCTGCAATCCACCTACTGTCTGCCACACCTGTGGGTAGCCTTGTTTGTTACAGAAGAGAAAAGACTTGCTATAAAATATTTGGGAAATCCTACTAAATCCACAGAATAAGGCAAGGAAATACTGAATCTCTGCTGTGTGCTTTCGCAAAGGCTTCCATCTGGAACTTTAAGGTAGCATCCAAGATACCTAACAGTTTGGAGAAACCTCACTTTAGTGATTCCTTCTGGATGGCTTAGCAGTCACAGAGTTCAGTGTTCTTTATTATGAATTCCTATGGAGTATGTTGTGTCATCAGTCAGGTGCTGTTTTGAAAGACTGCTTTTCCAGTCAAACAGTGTTTGTGCATTCAAACCTCTTTGTCCAAGTTAGATAGGTTAGCTTAAATAAGTCAAGTAATGGATCTTTCCTGTTATTTAAACTATTTAACCCTGTTGCCTGAGTGAACAAATTAGGAAGTAGTTATATGAGCAACTTAATGGGCAGATCATAATTTCAGATGGGAAATTGAATGATGATGAGCTATTGTGACAGAGGAGTAGGGGATCCTCTTTGATCATCATGGCTGCAGAATAAGCTGGAAAGTATGGGTCTAAACTCTTATAGTCACATTAACAGGAGCTTGTGTCGATTGGACTGTTAGAAGTGGACACTTTTGCAGTGCAAAGCATTTCAGTGCCTAACTGCTTTCAGATATCTCTCCAGCTGTCCAAAGAATCAATGGTCCTGTCTTGCCCTTCTTTCTCTGAACAGATTGGGAACTGATCTGAACATCTGAAGTGTTAGGAGCCATACCAAGTACTGTCTTATCTGAGAGAGATTGTGCATGCTTTGATGACTGCTTTCTAAAATCAGGTAGTCAAAAACATTCAAAATGAAAACATTAATATGAAAGGAAAGGTAGTCTACATCTTTGTTGGAGTCCAGAAATCACAGTGAAAAGTAATTTTCTACTTTTATCTCCATGGATCCACTGTTCAATTTAAATAGTTCTCAAAGCTGACACTAGCACATATGCAAATGTGTAAAATGTACCTAAATACCGTATATACGGTTACTTGCAAAAATAGGCATTGCCTTTTGAAGAACTCAACAGTTTGTTTCCTTCCAAATGTCCAAACAAAAAAATGAGTAGTCTTCCCTAGCGACTCTATTTAGTATTATTTAGTGGCCGTGGGAATAATGTGTTAGGAGCCCTCAGCATTAAATCTGTAATTT
This sequence comes from Cariama cristata, assembly GCF_000690535.1. Taxonomy (NCBI): domain Eukaryota; kingdom Metazoa; phylum Chordata; class Aves; order Cariamiformes; family Cariamidae; genus Cariama; species Cariama cristata. The sequence goes on along the minus strand of NW_009632814.1, from coordinate 58,330 downwards.
TGTTTACGAAGATACTGAATGAGATTTTAAATGATGTATCTCAGGCCCTTTTGAATTTTATGCCAAATGTTTATGGGACAAAGGACAAATGAGTGCTTACAACTTGCACTTCTACCCCAACAATCGAATGGTGAGAAAAGCCTATCGATGTCCATGCAACATCAACTGCTCCTGCCTGTAGCACCTTGCCTGAAGATTTTGCAAGGTGGTAGGCTGTGGTGGCTTCCGAATGCCTTGATGTCATGCAGTCATGCTGTGGTTTAGTCTGCTGCCTATCCGGTACTATCACATTTCAGCATGTCTTTGTAGCTTTTGCTTTTAGCAGAACTCACTGGAGACCTAGGTTATTTCAGTGTCTTGCTCCCTGTCTGAATGTTGGTACTTAGCTTCTTAGTCTACATCAATACTAGTAAATTAAACACGGCTGGGACTGTTCCCTGATGCTGAGGCCAGCTGGCATGGAACAACTCTTGTACACCTATTAGGCTTGAAAACAGGACAACCACATCCACATTCTCTGCTGGGAATGGTCTCTGGCTTGGGGTGGTTGATCCAGGTCTCCGAGTGCTAAGGTCTAATAATTTAATAGTACCAACAATAAAGTTCCAGTGCATATGATATATCCTGGACCTGTTTGTTTTACTAATTCAGACGTTGTCTGAGTTATGCAGTATCTTTAAATGCCAAGCTTTGTCCAACAGCAGCAGGTAATGGCATCTAGATCCACTGGTAGATGGAGGGGCCTTGAGGAAGATCTGTTCTTTGGAAAGGCAGTGAAAATTGACAACACTGTTCTGCAAGGAATCCATCCTCTCTAGTGATAAATGTCACTAGCTAAAAGAGAGAAAGGGTACTTAAAAAAAAATAAATCCTAGTACTTTTGCTAACATACAAATAAATGGCAATTAACAATCAAAAATTTATAGATCATAGTAATTATTGAATTTAATGAGAAGTGTAAAATACATAATGGTCTTTAGAGATAGAGGGTTAGAAGAAACCTTATTAAAGAAAATGAATAAAAATTTTAAAATTGAAATACAAATAGGCCATTGTATTTGAACTTTCCTATCATTCGTAAGACTTGGAGGTCTCCTGAAGTATCCACTAAGTATTATCAGCCATCTTAAAAATTAACCTAGCAATAATGCAATAGTGTAATCAAAGGGGCAAGCTGCGATACTTTTCTGGCAAGCCTACCTGCAGAATTGCAGTTTCCGATAAATTGACAAAGAGGGAGTTATACACAGTATGCTTTCTCTTTAACCCTTCGTGTGTAAGTATGCTTTCTAGCACAGTACATCACCTTAATTATTGTACCTTTTGGAGCAGAATAGAATTCTCTGACCAGATAATTTTTGTTGCCAAATTTCTTGCACATACATTGTGAAAATATTTTCTGTGTCTGTACATGTATTTCATCAGCCGCGCTTCCATCTGTCAAAGTAGAGTGAATGCTTTAATTGCCTAATCAGTTTTCTGGGTCTCCCATGCAGGCAAAAATCCACGACAGTGAGTTATATAGTTACATGGTCGTGCATAAGCTGTTATTAGAGGTAGTTTTCCTAACTTTTGTATTCTAGTAGGTAACAAGCATGTTGAATTTAGTGAGATTATAAGCATGGTTATTTACTAGCAGAAGCTGATGTTTTTCTCCCCTCTATTTTTACATTTGAGGATAAAGTACAATTTATGTTCTGGGCATCATCTTGAGGAAGTTCTAAATCACTTCATGAGGCTTTCAGCCTGGCTTATGTCATTTATACATCAGCACTCAGTCCATTTAATCCAGGCCTCTCAGCTGTACAGACCTAGCTCCTGTTGTGAGTGATCGGCCTGCTTGAGTGCTCCCAGCTTCTCCTGTCACATCACATTTGCATAAAAGAGGACGGATAACCAAATTTGAGCACACAAATGAAAATGCTAAGCGCTGAACCTGTCACAGTTGTTGTTCAACTAATTGTGAAAAATTTGATTTGCTGGCTTTTCACTGTTTATCATGCGGACCCCCTTCTCAAATTTGCCTTGGCTTCTGCTTCTGTACATGTAGCTTTTAAACTCTCTACACAAGCAGCCCACCCTGGGGATTACTTACCTCTCCTACCAGCTTTTAATGTTGGCTCATCTACTTGACTAAATTAGGCCACCATGGCAAACAAACACATAATTAAAAACCTGGGAAAGACAACTGCAGTTGCACTTCTTAAATTGATTTTGCAGTCTATTACTGGTATATGCCTTTGCATTTTGCTGTTTTATCTTGTCCTCCTGTAAACCCTGAAAATTTTTGATTATATATGGGAGAAACATACGTTATTTCAAAATGAAGACTAAGATTTTCTTCTCAAAAGGGAATAGTAAATAAAAACACATTCTTATTTCTGGGTACTTTGTGCAGCCTACTACAAAGGTGCTATATTCATTTAAAATTAAGACGCATTTTTTGAACTGGCATTGAAAGCTCGTGGATGAAGTACTGGTCAAATTACTGTGATTTTTCAAAATTCTGGATTTTGACTTAGCTTTCCAAATGTGCTTATAACTGCTGTCATGCTTGTGTTTCAGATCACCTTCTCTTAACGTATCTGTATAATTTACACATCACTTCTTATAATGTATAACAAAAGGTCACCAATTAAAACAGTTGAATGTCATGTTGCTTTTTGTGAGGGGAGAGGAGATTCAGCTAAATGATTATCTATACAAAAATGCAAAAAAAAAATAATCTACATATCCAAATCATCCATCCCATTGATATCAGCATTGGTTATACTCTGAATGCCCATAACTATCATCATTTAAGAAAGTGGATGATAACATGGACATAGTGGATACAAATCTATGAAGAGCATTGAAAGCTTCTAAGAACAACCTGTTAAGAGAAGCTGGTATTTAGATGTATACAAACAATTGATATTTTTCTAGCAGTTCTAAAATATCAAAATAATCGTTTTCAAATGAAGAAAACATTTTTTTAGCAGTTATGACAGAAATACCGTTAAAAAATAAAATTGAAAACATTTTGTTTAAAATCCTTCTTAATTTCATTTCATTCTGTTGATGAAGGGGGAAAAGTCCCTGAAGTGACCTTCATGTCAAGTGGAGTTCACTGATAACAGTGGTAGTAGTATGGTGTAATCCCTTTCATAAACTGATGAAGTTGTATGTTAAAACAGTAGGATATTTTCATGTGTTTTTCTGGTAAGGTTGTACCAAAAAAAGGCATATTTTTTTCTGATTATTAAGAACGATATAATTTGTAGCCTAAACTGACTTACATCCAGGTTAACTATGGTTAGTTCTCCTTTGTTTTAAACAGCTTTTCTCCCTTCATGATGTTTACTTCCTTGATACATTCACAAACAGCTGTCATGTCGTCTCAGCCTTCATTTTACTAGGCTAAACGGGCTGCACTGTTAAAGGGCTTTGACAAAGTCTGATGTATTTAACTGCAGCCTTTTAAGATATTAACATTTGTGGCTCAGTGTGTTGGAAATCACTGTCCTTCTCCATTAAATTTTGCTCTTTTCCTTGTTTTTATGACTGAATTCTACTGTCACTAAAAATGCAGCTGGAGAAATAACTCATGCTGTACTCTATACTCACTACATCCTTCCTTCACATCATACTACTTTATCTCTTTCCTCATTAACAGCTTTCCAAAGCTGACCTCCTTTCTCTTTCTCAAGTTTGCTGATGAATTACGCTGAATACACAAATCATATTTACAAAATAAAGTATTTGGGGAAAAAAAGGATACAGAGGTGTTTGGAAGAGACTATTAATTAGCAGGTCAGGCCCATAGCATCAAACTGAGGAGCAACAGAAATTCAAGAAATTAGTTAGCTAAAAAAACCTTAATTCTGTACTTGATAAACTGCAACTACTTTGCCAACAGGTTTGATTCTGAAAATCAATGAAGTAGGAGCTCTTGTGCCAGATGAAAGAGATGGCTTGTGGTTTTCCAGAATGTTGTTACATCTTTTAGGTTAGTCCAACTAACCTTCAACAAGATGTTCCATAGTGAAGCTAATATTCCCTTCTAGCTTCTCCCAGTTGCAAAATACTTCCCGATAGCTTAAATGCCCTGAGATATCTTTGTGATCAAAGAGGCAGAAGAAAATTTATCTGTTCAAGAAAATAGGTACCATTTTCAAAACCTTTTTTCTTCGTATAAAGAGAACAATAAAAACACCTTAGTTACCTGGTTCTTCAACAGTAGGGTTAATATCTATTGATAAACTGTTATCTCTTCTTACCTTGCAATTATTTCATCTGGAAATCTCATAGATATGTTAAAGCTGGTAGAACTGAATTAAATATTTAGGCTCACGCACCTTACTGGTCTTCAGAAGAACTATGCATACGGATAAGATTCTGTCTTCTGCTTTTTCTCAGATGTTAACAAGAAAACAGGATGCTGATTTCGTGCTTTTTTTCTAATTTAACTTGTTGGAACATGGAAATTTTGTTGTTAAATCCTGGAATTTTTCACTCATTAAAAAAAAAAAAATTGTCATACCTTTTCTACCTCCTTTACCTCTCTCTGAACTTAGTTACGTGTATTGTTAGCTTTATTCTGAAGTAATGCAAGAAAAGGAGAAAGGAAGGGAACAACTACCAAACCACAAAACAAAATATCAGCTCTCGGTGTAAGTTTTGCCGTCCAAATAGTTGTGACAGTAGGACTCAAAGGCAGTTTTTGAAAAGGGAAATTAGATTCTAAACTTTCTTCACTAAGTTGATCTGTCTCCTAAGTAAATGTGAACATACAGTTCTCCAAACTCTGTTCTTGATGTAAGTGCCTGATTTATAATTTCAGAAACTACATTGCAAAATTTCTTCAAGTTCTATATCCTTCAGTTTCCATATCCATAAAATATTTAGCTAGGCAAGTCAGAGAAACACAACAGAGCGAAGAAAAGAAATGTGTTTAAAATTTTGAACAAGTTCTAAAGGAAAATATTTTGCCATATTCCCTCAGCTCTAATAAAATGTACACTTTCCATTTATCCTTCAACTAGATATCTATCGATGTTTGATTAAAAACAATCTCCCCTGCTTCTGTAAGTACCTTTGTGTAATTCATGGGGATTTTCTCATTTTCCCAGGTCTGCTTGGGTAAATAAAGGTTTCTCCTCAGCTCAGTCTCTTAGGTTGGATGTTAGAATAAACAAACTTCCATTAACTTGCTTTTTGTTTTGCTTTAGATTGCAAGTAACTTCATCAGCATGTAAGAGAGACAACTGCTCCATCTCTTCTTATATATTTTATTATATAAAGCTGACCCCCTTCCCATGATCTTGGCTCTTGACTATAGGTAAATGCAAAAGAATAAGCACATGTAGAAAAGATTAGCAGGTTACACATACACGTCTCCATGGTCTGTGGGTATACGTAAAGAAAGACGTATGTGAAATTGCCTGTTCTTTTTATATAAAAAAGAAAACTTATTTACCCAGTGGGTACAATGTGTGTTGACCTACTGCATTACAGTATAAGCATGAACAAGGTTACTTTTTCCCCTTTTCTGCTAAATAATAAGGCAACTCATGCTGAGGGTGCACTTAAACTATACCTATAACTCTTGGAAATTCATAGATCGTAAGGCCAAATGGGACCATTATGATCATCTTGCCTGACCTCTTCTATAGCACAAGCCATAGGGTTTCGACAACATAACAGTATTTGTAATTTCATATGCATTAGAGTGCTTTTTATAGGATATATATTGTATTGAAATGGCAGAATATTCATTGCTCTGAAGTTCTGCTACGTAATTTTACTACTATAGTGGCATCTACAGAATTCTCAGTTGGTATATATTAATAATAAAAAAATTAAATCAGAATTTCAAGTAACTTACTAAAAACATGACTACATCTAATAAGCAGATTGCTTAGGACAACAGTTGCAAAACATGTATTTAATATAAAAATAGAGTTCATATACAAAATAATCCAAGTAATTTATCAATTACCAAGTACTACAGAATCTGAAGTCTAATTAAGAAAAGAAAAATGATGACTAACTGGTCCGTTGCACTAACTGGAGTATTTTAGCAAGAATAGGGGAAACTAAACCACGATTTGTGTACCTTTCACAAGGCTTACTCTTGTCCTGTGCTAAAGCTCTTTTTCCTTTGGACTGATATCAGGAACTATGGTGCTTGATTTTCATTTTCATGAAAACAGTGCTATAAGTGACTGTTACAAATGGAAACTGATTTTAAATGGTGACTAGGATGGAAGTAGACAGCTGCACTGTTACACATGTAAAGCAAACTGAACTTCATCCCCTGCCTTGCTTTGTCAAACTATCACCCTTTCTTTATGTAAGGTAGTATATTTAAAATTAATATTTCCCTTTTCAAAAAAAAATAAAACCATTAGTCCTCAAGTTTCATTTCCTACCTATCTGAAAACCAGAAAATGTTCTCTGCCTTTTCTGTAGAAGTCACTAATGAAATGTACTGCATTGAACAGTCCTGGAGGTCCCGATCAAACCAAACCAGCTTCGCTGCTCAAATCTTAGAAACAGAGAACATGCCTGATTTTTAAAGATAAGAATCCAGATATCACCCATGTTTGTATTTGCTGCTGGGAAGGGAGCAATAAAAGGGCAATTAGCATTTCTACTGATCATTGGTTAAAATGATTTAACCCACCTTTTCGCAAAGTAATAAAGATCCTTGAAGTAATTACATCATTTTGTTAAAGGATAAGAATGATGAGATAAAAACAACATGGATATCATTGGTCAAAGATGTTTATCTGTGCATATTAAAAACTTTTAAACATGATCTTGTAGAAAAGACTATGCCATTCAGATCAGTCCCTTCTCCCAGTCTTCTCTAAAATTAAACAAATTTAAAGACATATACTTATACAAACAACTATCCTTAAAAAAAAGCAGATAGAAAACTAAATATGTCACTTAACAAAAACTTTCAGGAGTGAGTTAGCAGTAAAATAACCTGATTTCGTAAAATCTGAAATGCTTTGTTCAGAGAGTGTCCGTGCTATGCAGAAGATTTGACAAACTCCTGTGACAAGTGCAGGAGGAGGGCTGTGTATCCAGGTTTGCATTTTGATCCATTCACTAGTAAATTCTACAAAAGCTTAGATAATTACAACATTTAGCTACAAAAGGTTTGTTTAAAAGCAGTTTTTAAAGATATTTCAATGGAGGGAAAGAGAGCAGGGCTGAAGAGACCAATTAACCAATTTTTCTTGGCCTTTCTCTCACACACAGACACATTCTGTACAAACCTCTGTTTTGATGTATTATTTTAATTAATCCCAGTCTTTTGATTTCTGAAAAAAGAAGGTTAGCAAATGTAACAATGCTCGAGAGTTTCTTTATCGTAAAAGACACATAATTTCAAGCATTTAATAAGGTAGATTTATTCTGGGTAGTTTAGTTTGCACATTCACTCAAACAGCCCTCCCCAAAGACAACATTAAAAATGTGATTAGTTAGCTGCCATCAATAACACAAAATAGGAAAACACTCTCTGAAGGGACAGCTTTGTGGAGGGCACTGCACAGTGTGTAGTAAAAATATATGGCCTAATAAGTTTACATTTGCAGGCTCATTTGTTAAAACTCTTGAATTTCTAATTTGTGTCGGAAAGATAAATGGATGGGGCCTCAGTAAAGTGTGAGATTAATACTGATGGATGGGGATTCAGATTTTTGCTAGCCTCTTACTTCTATGCAACCCAGTAGGCAGTTTATGGGGAAAACGAAATGTAAATAAAAAAGAGGACATTATTTACCTTGGTCAAGGCCAATTACCAGTTATATTGTTCTTTTCAACTTTATTGTTTGGATGTAAATTATCCTTATCTAATTATTGTTTAATGCATTTTGGTAATCAAGCCCTTACAAAGTGTAATTAGATGCTAAAAAGGACAGGCACCCGATGGTTACTTTGAAACACTGCAAATAGTCAAATGGTAGAAATGAAGGCAGCTGGGACCTTTAGGGGTGGAAGGTGGAAGAATAATAATAAAACATATTATATAATAAAAACTGCTTTATACCTGAATCAAAATACTCACATAAAATGAAAATGAGCTGAGGTTAATACTAATAATAAAATAAGTGGGATCTGCATATGCTGTACACAGTTGGTTTCAACAGCTTTCCTTCCACATGCGGTGCCAGGGCAATGTGACCACTGTGCTGTAAAGAGACAGACAACAGAGGTGACAGCAATATTTCTTACCTGTCTGGCAGAAGGTACCTCTAAGCTTGGATGAACTTTATCAATGTAGAGAAATAAGTTCTTACGTTCTACTAAAGTAAGTTACCAGATATCTTTTCAAGCTAAAATACAAACATAGATGTGGCAGAAAGGCAGGCATTAGTAAAGTAATAAAAGAAGGGACACTCTAACATGAATGAACAGAACAAAAGTCCCTGCTGTTACGCTTCTGTATCTATAGTACATTTAGATCAAAGTTAATCTGGAAGTCTTCAATATTTGTGAAACAACACGTGTTAAAATGTCAGTACAGGTTCTTAGGAGTTGACGAAAGAGGCAGCCCCATGGAGACGAGGCTGCCACAGCTCCACGCACCCAGCTCCAACCAGTGGCAAGGCTGGGGATGTATTCCCAACAGGCACACGCACAAATGCATGTGAACAATACATGTATATAAATAAACATACCTGTCCAGACACACAGATCAACACAGGCAGACACAGGTGAACACAATCAGTGCTCATGGCTTCACCCTGTTCTCCTCTCCAGCTGATTGAGTTGGAGGCCCATTTTGTTTTCCCCAGTTTATTTGGGGAAAAATATAGATATATATGCAATGTGAGTCTCTCCAGTAGCTGGACTCAGACACACAGCCTGTCCAGTATCTTGCCCCGGATCCTTTTGTCTCCAGGTGCCTCACGTACACCCCACACATGGGTCTCTCAGCCAACCCTCAAGCCACAAGATCCCTCCAGCAGTTGAGCAGGACTCTCCTGGTTCTTCCAGTAGCCAGCTCTTCCCATCATCTTACTCTCAGACACCCCCTGGGTCCTGGGCCACTTCCGCTACTCACCAGCTAGTTCCTCCTCTGCACATCCTACAGTAAATCCTGTGCAGCCCCAAAATACTCTTCCCTTGCATCCCACAACGGGCCCCATGCCCCTGGGCAGTGACCCCCCCTCAGTCCAAAAGGTGCTCTGGAGAGCTTCTCCCTTTGACTCGTAGCAGTGGGTTTCACCCTGGGGTTGATATCTCTCCCGTGATAGGCCTGGAAGTCTCCAGGCAGGGTTTTAGTTGGGTTACCCCACTGACGAGTGCTCATCTCTGCACCTTTGTGTCTGTGAAGATGAGATTTTTATCACATGACCTAAGACAGACTAGTTCCTTGATGAACTATATACTTACCGTGTTTGAGCAGCCATCTTTAACGAAGTAGGCAGAGAGCGAGCCAGGATTTGTAGGCAAAACCAGGGTCCTGAAAAAAAGACGACAATATCAAAATGGTCTGTTTAAGCAGCTGCAACTTAAAATGTGGTTGCAGTCAGAAAAGTGACTTACTTCTGTTTTTCATTTACAGATGTGTGATGGAATGGATGTTTTCTTGACTTCATATGCTTTCTCCAATACTAGTGGCGTTTCATTGGTTTTTAATCTGTGTTGCAAAATAAATATAGTTATGAAACCTGAAGGCAGGTGCTTCTACAGCTTCAGCACCATCCATTGCAATTTAAGTTGAATTATAGGACAAGAGGAAACGGTCTCAAGTTGTGCCAGGGGAGGTTCAGGCAGGAGTCACCATCCCTGGAGGTGTTCAAAAAACCTTTAGATGTGACGCTTCAAGACATGGTTTAGTGGGCATGGTGGCATCAGGTATACAGTTGGACTCGATGATCTTTGAGGTCTCTTCCAACCATAATGATTCTATGATTCTATGGTTCTATGATTACTGTGGGTACTTCAACCTGTGTCCTTACTCCACAGATACATGGTTTAGGGTATCAGTGCTCTGTGAACCATAAGAATCAAATCTCAGGTCTGGCTTGTTTGCTTTTATTAAAGGAGGGAGTTCATTTTCTTCATAGCAGCCCATGTGGTCCTCTTCTAGATTTGTGACCAAAGCGGTGTTGATAACTCACCAATGTTTTACCTCTTGCTGAACAGTGCTTGCACAGCTTCGAGGTTTTCTATGTTTCTCACTATCCCCCTCACCAGTGAGTAGGCTGGGGATGCGTAAGAGTTTGGGAGGTGACACAGCCAGAACAGCTGACCCCAACTGACCAAAGAAGTATTTGATATGATGTCATGCTCAGCAATAAAACTGGGGGAGTAGTCTTTCCAAGGTTGCTCAGAGACTGACTGGGCATCAGTCTGCTGGTGGGATGTGATGAATGAATGTGATGACTTTGCATCACTTCTTCTGTTTTTTGGTTTTGTGTTGGTTTGTTTAGGTTTTTTTTTCACTTATTAAGCTGTCTTTATCTCAACCCATGGTTTTTTTCTAGTTTTTGATCTCCCAATTCTGTCCCCTGCCCCACTGCAGGGTAACTGAGTGAGCAGCTGATGGATGCTTAGTTGCATCATAATAGGTAGGCAATATATTGCCAATATAAAAATAAAACTGAAAAATATGTCCTATATGGACAAATGTAAGCAGTTCTTAGTTTATTAAAAAAAAAAAAAAAAAAAGAATGTGGAGTAGTGACTTGACATATTCTACATAAAGAGAAAGCTCTTCAAACCATGTGGGTAAATTTTAACGAAGGTAATTTAGACAATGATTCACTGTTATGTGACATGCTTAAATTAAGATTTGATGTCTTCTGAAAAACAATGCTCAACCAATTCTCTGTTGAGTGAATGTTCATATCCATGCTCCACTCTTGCACACAAACATTTTCAGCTCCTGAGCCTGAAGTGTTGGGATAACCTGCCTCTCTGCCTGTTTTACACTGAGGATGTAAAAGGGCTGGATGCATCTCCTTCCTGCAACTCTTTTCTAAATGCTGTGCTGTAATTCAACCGTGAATTACTGTACATGATGCAGAAACTACTGACTAAAGTTCTACAACTAATATTAATATAGAGGTCAGAATAGATATACTCATGCTGTCCTTACTACCTTTGCAAACTCTGAATCTGTTAAAACAGATACTTATGTCTCATATACTCAGATTATACCTGAAGAAAACTGACAGCTGTTATTATTATATAAGTTTAGTTCTAGTTTCTGTATGACTCATGCATTGGTATGAGTGCATGTTTAAATGCGTATTTATTTGAAAAGGTCACAGAACAATCATGAAGCTAATGTCAGAACAGCCCTTTTGTTGTGAATAAAGCTATTACCTTATTTTTAACTGACTGCAGCTCTACATTCTGGCTAGATAAAGGATCCATTTGTATTACAGAAGCTCACGGCTTGAAATTTGAATTTCATCACTGGAAGCAATTACAGTATCAGTGCAGTCTCTGCACGTAATCCCTCATTTAGTAATTTAATTAAAAACAAGTAGTACCATGAGCACCAGAACTAATGAAGCTTAGTTTCCAATAGTACTATGTCACATGGTTGATTGACTTTAAACTGAGCTACAAGGAAGCTTCAGCATGAGTCCTTCCTCTGTTTCCATTATTTCAGAAAATATTTAACTTCTAGTTGAAAAACATTAAACATTTTGTATCTATCTCTACTGCTTCTGACATCATTCAGAGTTGGAAGAAGGAAGCAAGTTAGGTTGGGGCCGCTGTGGCAAGAAAAGGCTTCTCACAAAGAACTGGGCATCCAAAGACCCAACAACCAACCCAACTCAAGCTTCAGCACAACTGCTTGCTTATGGTAAAGAAACACCGTATTTGTGGGCTAACGGTGCCAAATCTGGGACATGGCTGACAAAGAATAACAAAATAGTAGCAGGGAAATTCACAGACCAAAACACGCTATTATACTTAAGTTTCTATAAAGGTAAATGACACATCTAGTGTGTTTCTTCCTTTTTTCTCACCTTATAAAGTTTTGAGTTTTCATTCTTCCTATATTGGAAAGAACAGGTAGGAGAGTTCAACAGACTAAAAACAAGGGAAATTCAAGAAGTATTCGAAAAGGCTTATTGCAAGTCTTGAGTTGGCAGACCTTCAACATTGACTACATGCTATGCCTGATTCCTAAATACTTAAGATGAAAATGATGCACCCACTAGGATATTCTCATCATGTTTCATCTCAGTTCTCTTCATATTTCTTATGAAAAAAAGTAAAATGCCTTCATTTCCTCTGTTGAGCAGTCAGTATCTGTAATTTCTCAGAGTTTGGGGGATTTATCAAAAATAACTATATTCCTGCACACAGAAAAACTAACTCTTTTTTTAAAGTCTTTGAATGCACAGCAGCCTGATTCTTTTGAAATTAATCCCTGCTTAACTTGAGAGAACTGAAAGCAAAAATAATCTTTGAGTGTACATGTGAGCGCACTTTTTTTTGTCACACACCTACCTAAAAATTTGATTCAAACCAATAGCTAATACCATCTTATGGATGGTATTACAGATCTATGGATTTAATTCAACAGTGCTGAATTGTCTCAGGACTTAGAACAGGAAGATTATTGGTTCATTTGTTTACAATTATTTCATTTACAAAGGGAAAATATATACAAAAATAGGGACAGAAGCTTGGCTACTTAGAGTCATAATGGGCTGGGTTGTTTTCAAAATATTCATTCATGGCTCTTTTTTTAAAGATTAACACTTGGTGCTTTGCTTTGGCATGAAAGATTCTATATAAGAACAAGTGCAGGAAAAAAAATTGTGACAATAACCAAACAGGTTGAGCTTTGATCACTGTAGACCATTCAGCTTGAGATTTCTCCTGCAGAATGACTGAGCTGGAACATGAGTAATAAAGTATGGAGGTGTAATAGCAAAATTAATTTCAAATGTTCTTGTGATTTTATGGAAAATACATTTTATTGTATAATGCTCATGTTGCTCTTCTGACAGAGCAAAAGTTCAGCAAAGGTTGTTCTGAACTGTGGCAGCACTTGGGTTTCTGCATGGCACGCAGGTGTGCACCAGGTGATGTTGTGATGAAAAAGTCTGCACGTTGCAGGATCAATACAGAGCCAGTGGTGAATGGATTGGAAACCGGACAGTTGCCTTTAATAAAAATTGTCAAAATTGAGGGTATAACAAGTAAGAAGACTTGGCATCCAATCCATGATGAAGAAACTGTTGGTATCGAGGGTTGCCAGAACAAAACAGTGTGAATGTTTACTAGTGGGAAAAAGTACAAACACTCTAGATTAGAAACAGAAGAAATGACAACAGGTCAAAATTAAGTGTAAAATAGTTATCAATTTAAACCTTAAATTTAGAGAGAAAACTGCTAGTGCTTTTTTGTTTGATTTAAATCTAGTGCTAATGAATCTTTTATTCTAGACATTTGAGTTAATGGTTACTAATTACAGAGTTTTATTTGGAGATGCCTCCAAAAATATTTCACTTTATAGTCTCTTGAGACAATTGCTTCTGGTAAACTGTTATTGATGATAGCACATTGGGACCAAAACTACACATCCACTAAGTCAGTTGTTTTGTAATGTAATTACAACTTTTGAAAAAATAATTGAAATTATGTTCACATTGATACCCATGTTCAGAAAGGCATACATTTGAGTCCATATAAATTCAACAAAGGATGTAGGCACATCTTTAACATTATACATGGATTTAAACCTTTATTGATTTCACCAAGATTTAAACAGATTCTTGAGTGCTTTGCTGGTAAGAACCTAAGTATAAACTTTCTGTCTAGCACTAACAACATCACATGTGTTGCATCTTCAATCTGTTAACCACATTTAATAACAAGTTTTAGTGATAGTGAATGCATATTTTCAGATCTGACAAGGCAGAATTCTACATCCCTCATTCTGTATACATCATTCTAGTCTTGCTTGCATGGTTTTTAGAAATTGTTTATTAAAATGAATTCTCTACCTGTTCTCTGTGTGACTGATAGAAAGTGTAGTTCTTCAAATTAGTTTGAAAGAAACAAATTGTATTTTGTTTTACATAATTTAAAATTCTCTAAACCATCTATAACGAAAGAAACAAATTGTATTTTGTTTTACATCATTTTAAAATTCTCTAAACCATCTATAATAGCAAACTCTTTAAATGGGATAGCAGAGATAAAAAGGATCTGGTTTTCCATGAAATAAAACAGTAGACGTTGTTATGAACTATTTCTACACCACTCTATTCAATGAAACCACAGTACACCAAGACATTTAACTGTGGAAAAAAATTTTCACCCTACCCTTACAATTTAGATGAGTCATGTATATAAAATTTGCCACACAGGCTGTGTGAAGTGTGAGTTTATAATTAATCTTTTTTGCCCGATACAACAGAAAACTATTTAAAAAAATCAAATTGTTCAGAAATAAAACCACTCTCTTCCTTGTTTTCTTCTTTTGTTGACACCCACTATTTGCAGTGACAGAGTGAAATGTTTTCACAGACTTCTCCAGATGTCATCCATACTGAGAGCTTCAGCTTTGGTAGGACTTTTAAGTACTCCACTCTTCCACTTTTATACTCCAGTATAATTTCAGTTCTGTTTTCTCCCATGCACTGTTCACCACTCACTTGGGGTCAAGGAACTCAGCTGTTTTAGTCCTGTGCAGCATGAGCCTTTGCAATAAAACCAGTAACAACCAGAGCATTTCAAGAAATTTCTTTCAAGAAATTGCAAAGTCAGTGGAAACTCTTACGCAATGTCATTGCAATTCCCAGGAAGTAATGGTTTCTACAGAGCCCAAAAGCTGGGCTGTATATTCCCAAATTTCAGTAGTTTCCTAGCTACCCCCGTACACAGGATTGGTGACTATGTATGCCCTATTTATTGAGACCTCTGACTGCAGCAGCTCAACTCTTTTGTAAAGCCTGAATATGGCTTGCGGAGACTGGCTTTAGGCTCTTACTTTAAAAGTGTATCATCACCATACACAGCTTTGGAGTTGCAGCAGAAATGTGTGATGAGGGGCTGTAGGTTCATGAGTTTCAGCAACAAAAGGGACAGGAGAGGGCAGGTACAATGACCCTGGCTTTCCTGCGTGCCTGAATGGCATGTTAGCTTAAAGGTGGGTACCCTTCTCGAAAGTTAAACCGATTAAGTATCAGAACTGAGGCTGGCTGGTTACATTGTTCTTCATGAATTTTATGCAGAACAAGTATAAGTTCTGTAATGAATCCATATGCAATTGCTTTCAACTCTTCTCCAAGCAGATGACATTCCTGTGTATGTTCATCCACATTTGCAGCTCAGATGGATCACTGCAGTTGACATTTCAAAGACTAAAAATGATCTAAAAAATAAACACACAGCAATAATTTTGAAGGCTGATCAGCCTTTTAATGTGGTGTCAGTTGACTGTTATTTTGTAAATTAGGCAGCGATTTGATTCTTTATCAATTTTTAGTGGTGTTTAACATCACCTAACTCATGAAGAAGGCAGCATCGGTAACCTGAAATGTAATGAAGCTTTTATCTACTTGAGAAACAATGACAAGTCTTTTAAAAAATTTGGGATGACTTAAGTACTCATGAAAGAGATGCTGATGGCATTAGCTAACACAGTTACTGTGCCAGCGTGCCTTGTGAGCTTCCAGGCACAGCTCTGACAAGTCCCCTCCATCTGCCAGCAGCAGTTTTAGTAAGGGGTATCTGCTTGAGCAGTGAGTCTTGTGAAAAAGGGGAAATTCAAATCAAAAAGGTGATACTGATACAGAGTTCCCCTGGATCTGAGACCTATTTCCTTTTCTTCAGGTCTCCAGTAATGGAAAGTGCACTCCCAAGACTCTGAACAGGGAACAATTTGTGGTGGTTTCAGGAGAGGAGAGCTCCATAAGTCCCATTTTTGAGGTCTGAGTATAGTTATATTAGTGTGACTCCGCCATTGTTACCAGCAGTCAGAATTGAAGCAGGTGGTTTTATTTTTTCTTTTGAGGTTTTACACAACGTAATAGAATTTTTAAAGGATTTTTTTTTTTTTTTTTTTTTGGTGGTGTTCCAGATCCTAATACGAAAACATCTGAGGCATCATGCAGTAGATGTATTTACAGAAAAACCTTTGCCTAGAAAGGAAGTCCGGATGCCAATACTAAAAGTGATAAGGCATTGTAAAGACTTCTGCAGAAGACCTTCACTCGCAGAAATATTGAATGCTTCAGTCAAGGCTACCGTGGCACTTTTGTTGGTTACTTCTAAGAGATTTTGTCAGTGGCAGAACCGACTTCATGCAGAGCCTTCCGCACAATACACTAAAAGTGAAATTGCTGTCAATGTGTTTTTCTTTCCAATTTTGCTTTCTTGGAGGTAAAGAGTGTGTTTTGGATTAATTTAATTTACCATTAAATTTGTCATTTAAATTACTTTACCATAGGAGATCTGTTTTGTACTGGGCAGCTAGGTCTGTGGTGGTGTGGAAACAAACTAGGTTGCCTAAATTGATTATAATTTAAAGCAGAAAATGTGATTTTGATGTCTCTGGAATGGACAAGTGAATAGAATATGGATTTGATTAGAAATACAGTGCAAGTCTACTCTCCATCTAAGTTATAGGTGATGATGTGGTTGATTATTCTGCAGTAAAATGGTTAATGCCAGCCATCACCAAGTGAGTTAGCTTTTCTAAAAAAATCAGGTTGATAATCCTCCTTATTTTTACAATATTATCCCAGAAATGGGAAGTTTAAACTGTTTACGTTTGGACTGTCAAAATGATTTCATGGCCTCTCTTTCAGTCTTTGAGTTTTACTTTAAGACAGAAAAGTCTTATGTGAGTTCTTACCATACTGGGTAGGAGTCACCCGAACAAGACAAATGAACCAAAACAGGTCTTCTGAACCAAAAACTTCCCATGTATTTGGCAGAGACATATAGGTGCATTTAGGACCTGATACAAAAAAGGCAGGTTCTGGCCTCTCTTACACCTGTGTGAACCCAGAGTAATTCTACTGAGATCCTTCAGGGATGAGGAAGCAACTCCATGAAGTCAATAACTCCAGGAGTTTTGATCTGGATTGACAGTGGTGTATCTGATTCTAGTCCAGCATGTGTAATGATATGGTTACTCTGAGTGTGCAGTGCTGGGGCAATGACCGGCTCACTGTGCGTACAATTCTTAAAAGTGCTAACAAATAGTTTCAAATGTACTTTCTCTTTAAAATGGTGGCATAATTACCTGTGGGTAGTGAATATTAGGAAGTATATGAGCAGCAAATAATTTACTACTGGCATTATCTAATAATTATCTCTAGATGAAATTGCAAGACTGCAGTGTTTTTAGAGCCCATTTGTGACCCATAAAATATGGGTTAAAACCTCACATTCCACCACTTGCTCTTGCAATTACTGCAAATCCTAGGAATGTACAAAGCAATCATCAGGAGAAGAGATCTTTTAACTACTATCGTTTCTAAAACTAATCAAAGAGATAGAAGAACTTGCCCCAAAACTTGACACCTATCTCATTTTATTCGCCAGCGAGACAACATAAATGTAACTTGTAGTAGTAGCAATCTCTCTTTCCAAATCAATCTTTTTCTAAGTGATAAAACCATTTTTCTATCATAATGTAAGAGACAATAAGATGGGGTCTAAGCTCACATTTAGAAAGGAAATTAAGAGACCAAAGCAAGGACCAAAAGAGGATGACTCATTCTAGAAGCGTATCAGGGTAACTTCTGAGGAAAAAAAAGAGCTAAGCTTCAGCTGTGTCATATTATAAGTTTCGCTTATAATAAATGTATAGTTTCTTCTACTGATTACAGCAGCAAGAAGAAAGCTTTCCCATATGAAAATGGGGGCAACCCCCCCTAAAGAACAGTTTTCATGTGGAGCTTTTCAAATTCATGACAGAGACAATGTATGCTACCCAGTCACCCTTGGTAACATTGAACTGGATTGAAAGATCAGGAAGACTCTGTTCGTCCTAAATTTTCATAATGAAAATAAAACCTACAGTCATGGAATATTACATTTTTCTGTAACTAAACCGAGATTAGCAATATTATCTCATGCTCAGGACAATAACAACAAATAGGAAATCTTACATCAGTTGCAGTGCCTCCTATAAGGGATATTTCTGCTCTTGCAAAACTCACACTGGGTAAAATCCAGAGAATATAGCTTGAGCGTCAAGATATGATCAAGACGAAATTTAGAAGCTCAATTCTTGTGCCCTATTTCTGAGGCTAATTTTCACTTGATTCAGTAAGATTCAGACAAGTTACATGTCAGGTCCAGAATCAACTTTAAATACAATAAAAGCAATGCACAAGAGAGAGATGTCTGAAACGACGAAGAGAATGTGTAAATATACAAGTAAAAGGCTTTAATCTAAGAGGCACATTGATTTCAACTAGTAACAGTCTTATAACCTCTGATGACTGCCAACAAAAGATTATTGCCAAAGTATTTGTGTAAAAACCAAGCCAAATCCAGCCAAACCCAAACCAAACTCCTCCCCCCTCCCCAACACACCTAATAGAGTGAAAATGAACGAGCTGATTTATGGTAGACCTCCACTCCTTCATGGAAGCCAAGTGCAGCTTCTCTTGCCATACTGCATTCCTATCACTAAGTGGCAGTATGTTAAAGTATATATACAGGCAGCACCACTAGCGAGAGCTGCCAAAGCCCATTCACCTTTCCCATAACTTAAAATGGCTGCATGCCAACATCATGTCTTTCCCCGACTCCACAGAAAACTAATGACCTATTGATTTTAGAAAAAGTTTCCCATGTCTCCACCTTTTGAGATCAAAAGTAGTTAGAAGAAATTGGCTATGTAGCATAGCAACTTTGCAAATGGGTTCATGCTTCTTTCTTTTCCCTCTAAGACCTTCCCTATAACTCAGTATAAGTTTTAATATGAAGACCTGTGTCTTGGATTAGTATCCAGGTCAAGCTCTTGGTTTCAATGTTCCTACAATGGCTTGATCTCTCACATGAAATTCTGGAAAAGGAGTTAACAGAAAGCACTGAAAGAGTGGAAGCTTTGAAATTACTTCCTGGAATTAATTATAACATCTATTGACTTTACTGGGAGTGTATTTTATAATAGGAACCCAAGTTACTGAGGTAGGATGAGCCAGGTAGACTCAGCAGGGACCTACCCAATTTGCATAGCAGCTGCTTCCATGAAAGAGTCTCGTGCTAACCTGCGTTAGAAACCATCTCCTCTAGACTCTCATGAAAACATACATCTTCAGCACACAACCACCATTTTGATGGTAGAGTGTATAGGGATAGGAGTGGCATACTAGGATTTTTTTTTTTTTTTTTTTTTTTTTAAAAAGTGTTGGTGGCTTACTAGGTTTTTTTTTTTTTTTTTTTTTTTTAGAAATGGACCTGATCACGTCACTTAACAAAGGGGCTTAGTTGTAACTGAAACATCCTTGAGTTCTCTGCATTTTCTCATTTGATCCTATCTCTACCTCCTTTCTTAGAACCTCTTTGGTTTTAGCCATAGCTCAAAGGAAAAAGGCACTTTTGTTATATAGTTCAGTGTAACAAGCAAGTTTGGCAGAGTAACACCCATCTGTAGCACTAAATACCAGAAACAGTAGATACAGTGTCTTCAATGAGGAAATTTGCCAGGCAGTGAGGAAAAGGGAAGTAGAACGGAGAAGAAAGGAAGTGAGATCCCACAGTTGTGTCTGAGCCATAGATGAAGCATGAGCAGTCATCTCAGGCATGTCACCTGCAGCATCACACATGCTTTACAAAGACCTACTTTGGGGTAGACTTGGCCAAAACACTCACATTACAATAGACACTATCTCTAGTGTCATCAATTACTCTGTTACTCTTAAAAACATAAAAGGAGTGATATTACCTGATTAAACTGCATAGAAGGAAAGTGAGATGAGGCCAGGGGTCCCTTGTCTCTGACTCTGCTGTGATAATGAGTGCAATGAAAACACAACTTCACTGTCCGTTCACCATGGTCCTTGGCTGCTGATCCTCTAAAAAGAATTTGTGTTGCCTCATGCTTTAAAAATTACTTGCCAGTGGTAATTTGCTAGCAGTTTTTTTAACTTTTCCTATCCATAGCTTCAGTAGGATAGGAAAAACTCCCAATTAAGCTTTCTGAATAAAATATAAACATTTAAAAGCAACACTACTCAAGCACTGCTGAAACCTGAAACAGTACACACAAGAGAAAACTGCTGCTCTCTGCAAGCTGAAGTGCCAGTTGGCTGAACATGTTTGCATGGGGGAGAGAGGAAGGGAAGGAGCGAGTCGGAGAAGGACAACAGGGGCTTGATAGTCACCCTTTTACACCCTCATCTCCTGCAATGTCTTCTCATCTTTCCCTGCCTGATCTGGCTCTCACAGGAAGATTGACTTCTAGGATCTCTCTAACAGTTTCAACGACTCCCAGAGCTATCAGGCACAAATTCCCACAGATGCTACGTTTTTCTCCACACTCACTAGGAGGAAGGTAAGGAAGGGAAATGGAGAAGATCCTTTTTCCAGAAATTATGCTATGTTGTCCATCTGCATAAGAGGACATAGGGAGCCTGCAGCATACTCTTGTGTGAAATCTCTGTGTCAGGAAGGCATCCTGATCCCCGAGAGACTCCGACTTCTACAGCACGGCATGGGAGAGAGGAAAAACTGTTTAGAAACCTGCATCCATATTTGAGGCTCTTTTGTTCTTTTTTGGGGGGAGGGTTTGGGGAGTGTTTTTTTCAGATTTAGATGTAATTTTTCCACTGGAATTTTTGGAATGGGCTGCGAAGCACAAAGTTGGTAACACCAAGGTAGTCTTCCAAATACTTTGGGACAAAAAAACCCTGAAAATATTAGAATATCTAGTTAATTTCCAAAATTATTGATTTATTACAATCTTACTGATACTCTTCAAACAGCTCAAACTCTCAAACTTTCAGATCAACAAAAGACAAACATAATTATTTTCTTCAGCCTGAAATGCTGTAATTTATCTGATTTCCTAAGGATATGAAACTCACATGACAGTGCTATGAGATCACCTATGTATGTATATGTTGTCACGTGTGTATGCATATGTATCTTTCATCCTTACCATAATAATTTCAAATATGTACCCAATTTTAACTCCACTTGATAAAGTGCTACATTTTTACAAGTGTTGTAGAATTAAGTGGTTATAGAAATAGGTAGAAGTTCCTATTCCTGCCCCAGAGAGAGAAAGGCTGCAATGCAAGCACTGACACTACAGACAATTCACATGAAAGGTGAGCCTGAAGATCTAAATTCATAATAAATGAAGTATCATCTACTCTGCTGATGGAAAATCTACCAGGTTTTGGAACTGCCAGAAAACCAATAGGTTAGCTCTTTGAAAAACCAGTCTTGGCTATAAGGTATCTTCAGACCATTTTATCTTTCCTGGACATGGCTATCTTTCTCATCCAGGGCACCCTGAATGCTACTTGTGTTTGGCTTCCTTTTTGAACCAGTAAGATGTCCTTTAACACAGAAAAAAATCCCATTAGCGATACTGAAGGGCTCACTTCTTCCATATCCCCCTAAGATCCTGTCTTTTGTTCCAGTTCAACTCCCAGATGAACTTCTCCCACAACAGGGTTACTGATCTGCCAAACAGTAGCATCAAAGAGTAGTATATCCTGGCAGAGGTCTTCCAGTTTGGATCTCTGCCTCCTACTTCAATTTTCCCTTTATCCATAGCATTGGTTTAAACCTGCTTCCAGAATATAAATGTTTCCATGCTCTCTGCTTACATGAACACCATGACTGAAATGTTAACTGTATTTCCCCATGGCCACACCTCAGCAGAGAGTAGCTGATGCTTCATACCAGGGAGTCCTTGAATGCAGAAAGAAGCCTCGTGGTACTAAAACAAGTAGTTTATTTAAGGGATGAAGGACAACCTCTGACCACAGATCTCTGGTTGAAAGCTTTCAGTACACTGTCTTGAGAGAGAAATTGTCTTCCCTTGTATTTCTGACATTTCTTCTAGTCCCTTTGCTCCACATGCCATTCCTTCCTTCTAACAATTGACCTTTTCTCTTCCCATTCACCTCTCTACTTAACAAGTCTCTCTCCTTTCCTTTTGCCATTGAAGGATGTGCTGCCACTTGGCAAACTGCTCACCACCAAAGCTGTGTGTGTGATTTAGGTAGGTCTGGTTTCCAGTTCCATGAGGTCAGCACAGACCCATTCAATATTCTTCAGATACCAAGCTGGCTTACTCTTCTGCATGGAGCTGGCAGAGAGATGTCCCCTCCCTCTCCTCTCCATTTTATGTGCACATGAAAAGTATCCATGACCAAATCAAAAATTGTGCAGCTGTTTCAATAGCTGCAAAACCGCTTAGAATGGAGAGCCTAGAGTATAGAGAAAGAGACCTTTGTGAATTGAACATTCTCTGAACTAACTTGTTTGTGAAAACCCATGTATAATTAAAGCCTCTCTTGTTAGTGAATGGAGCCATAGTTAAATACACACAATGTATATCTTTATTTCCAGCTCAAACCTTTTTCAGGACGTTTTCCACCCATGTGTATTATGTGGCTTCAGCAACTGCAGTGCATCATCATCATCATTCAAATGGTGGAGCTGCCTGCTACATTAGGAGCGTCTTTCCCCTAAAACACTTTTTGATGGACTACAGTATAGCTAGTCTAGACCTGAACTGCATAATAAATGGATGCTATGATTCCTCTAATGGCAAGGTCCTTTCCCCCACTGCAAATGGAGATGTAATTCAGATGCACACTATCTCACCCTTTGCATGCTGAGAGACAAAATAGACAGCAACGTTCATTTGTCTTTTTCCATTTCCCTTACCAAAAAGTCAACTTCCAAAGAAAATGTTTACCAAAACATTTCCCTGAACAATCTAAATAATATTTTAATGGACCACTTACTTAGTTAGTATCTAATTAAATTTTGCATCATGAAGAACATATTCAAATCACTGTGGTATTGTGAATAAGGTTTCAATAAAAAATACAGGATAAAAGAAATCTGTAAAATAACCACCATTAAACTAATGAGTAAAAATTCAGCAGCTATAATAAAATCCACCAGAGAACAAATAAACTGCAAACAACCATATTACCAAACAATATTAGTCAGGTTTCATCTTGTTCCCTCATGCATCCCTGCACAGAACAGGAAAAAAAGAAATACTCGGAGGAGAACATTTTGACAGAAGTAAGGGCCAAACACACATACATGGAGAGAGGCAGTAAACACTAGCAGCTGCATGGCTTAAGGTACCAAATAGTATAAAATCTCTTAATTAAAAAATGAATTAATTGTTGTGAGTATATTTCTCTCGACAGAGCACATTTATGCTTCTGTAGAATGCAATTGTTAACACATTTGAAAAAATAAGCTCTCTGACAGTTATACCTGTAATAAAAGGGGATAATATTAAGAACAAGGAAGCAAGCAATCAGTCTTCTTCTTTCACTTGAACTTGGGCTTATCACACCCCACCTGGATCCTATAAATATTTTCCTAAAGGTTGCTTGGTTTCTGCACCCCTCCACAACCCCGTTCAGCAACAGACATCCATAATACTAAGCCTGAGCTGCTCCCCTGAAATCAATACTCACGTGCCTAAGTGCTTCGCTATAAAAGGGACTGGACGGCTATAAGGCCATTTTGCCCTGTCACTCCACGTAGAGTGATTTCCCTGCTGTGCAGTGTAACTCTGCAAATGTAATCTGTTCAGTATACCAAATAAATATCTCTATTGCAGCATTCACCTAGGGCTTATTTGTGATGTGTGTGAATGTTATTTATTAGAAAATTTAAACACTATTGAGGCCAATTAGAAAAGCACTTTTATTACTTGCAGCCTTTGCTGCTGCCAGCGCCCCACATCCTCCCCTTTGACACCATCATTATATACTGGCTCACTTAAAAGGCGCAGTGAGCAAGTGTGCCCAGCTCTGCAAAGATGTTCTGTAATATGAACTCCAGGCGTGTTGGTAGTCTGATTTCAGCTGTGCTGCTTGTGCGTGAAATCAAGCAGGCATGAACACAAGTATTTGCAGGATCCAAATTTCTACAGATTCATAAATTAGGAGTTCAACCAGCATAAGGGAGGGTTTGACCCCTCTGAGTTTTTGTTCCAACTAAAGGACGTATTTCTGGAAGACTAATCTCCTGTCCTTCATATTCCCAATGTTTGGGATGCTTTCCAGTCCTCTTGCTCTGGGCCCATGTTCGGGCAAAATGCAGAATACAGGTATCGGAAACTTCTCCGTGTGTATTGGTTTGCTGCAGGTAAAGCAGTGCTTCCTGAAGAATTTATCTTATGTTGCTGTTTGTCTGAACTTTCTTTAAATGTCTGCTCCTTGGAGAGATAGAGGAGGTTACCAATTTGTGAGTACCTTGTTGCAAAGTCCCATAAAGAACTGCAGATCGATCCTACAATTTAAATACAGAGAACATATATGTCATTTTGCGTATCTAACTTTTAACCTCAGCTGTATACATAAAAAGTGAATTTACACGTTGGGTTTCTTAGAAAACTTTTCAAAATTAAGTCATTTGGATGAACACTTGAACTAAAGAAGATTATTTTCATATATTTCACTCATATTTATAATTTCCTCTGAAAAGGGTATTTTGATAGCAAAATATAGACTGCTTTGACTCCAGCTATCAGCCCACAAAATCAAAAATAATTATAGGGTGAACTTGTGTATATTTGAATGCCAGGCTTTACCTACAGAACTTGTAGAAACACAGTGTTGAAAAGAGTCTGCTTAACACAGACACTGAACTTTGCCTGACACCTCAGTATAAGTGATTTATTTCTACAGTCGTTGACACTTCGTTTACCAATCAAGCCAGGGGAGGGGTGGAGATGCTTTCAAAGGATCCCAAAGGAAAGAATTTTAAATTTATCTAAATTTGGATGTAATCTCCCACTTTTTCAGACCTTGAAAGACATCCACTGCTTTCCGCTGAGGAAACAATGGACCTAACTGTTCCGGTGGACTGGGAACAGCTACCTAACTTAAGAGGACTGCTTGGCTCTGCACCTTAGAATTAAGTCAAGTCTAGGTTAATCCTGCCTTAGGATCTAAGTTAGGCACTGCGCAGTTTGCTCCTGCTCGTTGTTGAAGCCTCTATGCCTGACACTGGGCAAGGGGTCAAATTTAGTCTGGTGAGGTAGGAAGTAGGAAAAGGATTACGATGGATGCTCCCAGACTGATTGATCACATCTGCTTGTCTGCAAGGCTAAATACGTACATTAATTTGTTCAGTAACAATTCTGCTTGATAATATAGAACATGAACTGCTGATAAGAGAAAGGCGTTCTAACTAAAAGTGTTTTCTGTTGGTGACAAACTTAACAGGAAAAGGAAAATAAACATAGCTGAAAGCATATAAATATATGCCATAAAAGACATATAAATAGACATATAGAGACATACATATATATACACATATTTATAGAAGAGAAAAGAATGAAGGATGAATATTTATCACTCCCAAGTTCTAAATTCATACTACCTTTAGTTATTTGGCATATGTTTTCTTTAGTTGTTGGTTTGTTTTTTTTTAAAAAAGAAGAGTTATTGAACTTAAATTTAGCTGACAGTTTTTTGATTGAATTTCCATATTTCATTTTCTGTGAAACATACCATACTAGTTTGAATCACAATTTGTTATCTTTGTTATAATATGTCCATATACCTCTGAAACTACTCTCCAGCAGTGCTGGACAAGGGCAGAGGCAATGTTATAAAGCTTCATATATTATTTTTCATTAATTATTTTTCAGACATGTAGGTGACATTCTTCAAGCATTCTACTGACCTGTTACCTTGCAGTAAACAAGGGCGAAGAAAGAGACGAGAGCTGGTGAACTTTGCTAAGATATTTGGCAGAAAAGATGTTCCTCCTTTACTTAGTAACCTGACATTTAGGACATGCTAGGATAAAGGAGCCCTAGGTTCAACTCAGTCTTCTGTGTGATGATATTTGACTATCAGTCTCCCATTGCCCCAGGGACTGGCTTGACAACTGAATGGTACCAGGTTCTTAGTTTCTCTTAAGATGCTGTTTCCTTTTGTATAACTATTAAATATTAATGTGAGAAGGGGCTGGTGTCCAGATCTCTCACACTTTGGATGCATGCCCTAATCAATAGGTTACCATAAAAAAGGACAAAGACTCTTTCTTTGCAAGTCTACCTTTTTCATGTCCTTGTTTTTCTCCTAAGATCCTAAAATCAAGATATTTTATGGTATTCAGCATAAAATTGAGTTCTTACACTTTTCTTTAATGGAAAACTTAAATTAAACTTCAAACTTAGTTTAATCTAAACTTTTATTGCTGTCACCACAAAGAACATCTCCTCCGCTCTGTACCTCAAATCAGGGCCAACTCAAGACTGGAGAGTAGATGCAAACAGAATCAGAAATGAGGGGCAGCAGCATAAACAAAGCAGTTGTGAACAGAGCTCCTACCCAAACTTATGTCTGCGTATATGATATTTCCTAATTAAAAAGTACAGTTTCTATCATCTGTGCTGCTCATAGTAAGAGGAAGGTTACACTGCCATTGACTTAATGGGAACTGACACAAGAAGGAATTGCTATCGCCGTCACAAGAGCAAGGCATCCTTTGATGAGCTCTACAAACAACCTTGGTTGAATATTCTTCTCAAGTAAACTCTGTTCCCTGGTGAAGCAGGCTAGAATATATCCGTGTGTCAACATGGCTGTTCCACTTTTGCTCTAACTTTCAAAAAAACCATTTCCTCTTTAGGTCAAAATCAAGCACAAATAGTATCTGCCAAAAATCAAACTGGAGGAAAGAGTTTTACAATAGTAAAAGAAAGGGCCAGAACTGCCATCATGTTGTAACCAATGCTGTAATAAACACTCTCTATGTCTACAGTAAAACACTAGGAAATGACTGTGTTTAAAAAGTAAGTGTATATGATATTTTCATGTGAAAACAACTTAAAAATTCAGGACCTTGAATTCTCCCTCTCTTAAGAACATTCTCTCTATTAAGCCTTATGGTACGCTAGTATAAGAGGACACTTGTGACTATACTAAACAAGGGCAGTTATTTAAAAATAAATAAGTAAATAACAGCCCTTAAACACTTTTGCAGTGCATGCATTTGGCTACCTTTGCCATTATCATGTTAGATTTTGTATATAAAACAAGAACAAAACTGTTATGTTAGTAATTCTCTCTGGTTCATTTCTTTAATTATTTGCTTCTCCAACCCTCGTGCTTTTTGCATTCTGCTGGAGAATTTTTCCACAAGGTATGCCCTTGGGCATATCACCCATCTTCAATGGATAGTAATCTCTGCAAATTCCCCCCTCCCCCCACAAAAAAAAAAAAAAAAAAAAAAGAGACTGTAAAGAAATAGTGATAAGTGCAATATTGACTGTGGAGTCCTACTCTCATATGAAATCCAAAATTGTCCAAAGCAGGTAAAGGGCAACAAGAAGATTTCTTTAATCTAAATAATTCTTGCTGTACATTCACCATTAAAGCAGAGACATTGGATTGTCCCTAATTAGCTGTTTGAGATAAAAGCTGTTGAGAAGAGGATGTCAGATATTCCAACAGTTTCAAAGTTCTTATTATAACCTCACAAACTCACAAAGAGTATATATCACTTTGTGGACTATCTGAGTGGACAGGTTTTGTTTAGGAGAAAAGAGGGCACTGAAGAAGAAAACAAAACAATGTGGAGGAAGAAACCGCTTTGGTGTAGAATGTACTGAACCTGCAGTACTATGCCTGGGATGCCAAGGGCAACTGACCATAAACAGAAAGTAAAGGCGAAAATACAGATGTGGGAGGTGTTTCTGGAGAAGAAGAAATTGGGTGGGACGGTACAACCAGCAGTGGGAGAGGGTTGGCAAAACATGCAATGTGATGAAAGCAAGAAGCAAAAGCAGGAATAGC
>NW_009632814.1:15634-30302 GCF_000690535.1 Cariama cristata | reverse complement strand
AGCGGTACAATTTGGGGATCATAACAAGAGGGAAAGTCGTGGGCATGTAGTGACAGAAGTTTTGTAGGGTTAGGGGAGAGGAGGAAATGGAAGGGATGTGAAGAGGGGAAGGTGCTTTGAGGGCATTGGTGTCTCTGCATCGCACCTGCAGAGGAACAAGGCTCTCTGAGACACCAGACTGGGAAGCAGTCTTGCAGCGATTCCTCTGGGACCATTTTCTTACGCAGGCACGACACAGTCACCTCCAGTGTCATTCCGCTCCTTCTGCTCAGACAGAGGTGAGAAAGCAGGATCATTAGGAGAAGCAAGGAGAAGCGCAGGGCAAAGTTTTAAGTTCCAGCTGGAAGTATATGACTAGATATCCATGTCACTGGAGCCGTTTGACATGCTTTTTAAAGGAGTGAGAATTGGCTCAACTAATTCTGTTTATTGGATAGCTTTGGGAGGGAGAGGAAACAGGATTTTCAGACTCTTTCAGATTTAAATATATCAGCCCCAAGTGAAATCTTTTCCACATTCTGGGTAAAGCTCTGGCCAATGTCTTTAAGGACTGAGTGACTTCTTCCTCATCCACTCTATCCACAATAGCCACACAGTCCAATACAGTAGTATAAATACTGTATCACTCCAACATAGAATTCAGCAAGAAAGGTGTTTGGGTTTTTTTCTGTCCTAGCCCAGAGTTCGAAGGCTTAAAATGTTTTCACCCTTGATGGAAGACATTTTGGCTGTTGGTGAACTTTTCCAAGTATATACAATTTAATTTGCAATGTAAGTTGCTATAATACATGAACAACAGCCAAACTGAAACATCAAAATAATTTTTGCTCAATACAATTTTTTTAGTATATGAACTGCTTGCTCAGAAAGATGTTTCACTGGGAGGACAGAAAATGTTGTGGGTGTGTATGAGCTCTTACAGATTCTCTTATGCCAGGAAAGAGGAAGAAACTAAATTTAATGTGCACCAACACAAAAATGTGCTTTTTACTTCCAGTTAGCAAACATATTGTAATTACTATGATGTAAGATCCTAGTGAAGACAAGAAAGAGAGCTTGCTGTTTCCACAGACTAGCAAATAAAACTTTTGGGGAATACAGCTTGTTTATCTCAATCTTCTAGAAGACCAGAGAATGTAAGATCTTGTCCCAAACAAGACATATTTTATTTAACACAAAATAAAAATATACATTTTCATAGAGTTGAAAAATGTTTAACTTGTGATAACCCATCACGGATTTGCACAACTTCACATAGAAGAAAATGGCACTAGTAGTTTTTTTCCCCATTTGGAACATTTTCTGTCCTAGTCACAGAAGAGAGAACCACTTAGTAAGCAAATTTGTGTTAAGAGCAATTACTGGGAATCCTTACCCTGTGTTTTTGAAAATGTCCTGACTTCCATCCACAATAAACTCCATTTTATGCCATATATGCCCACCTGATATATTTTTGTAGCCCAGATGATATGTACATGCTTTGTAGTATTTAATTTAAAATATGCTCACTCTAATGGTGGGAAGAACACCTTAATTATAGAAGGACCTCCTTCAGTGCTAGAGTTTAGGTGATGCTTCATTGTTCATTTAAAGAAGGGATTCAACTACTGACTGCTGTAGAGGGAACACCAAAATACTGAGCTGCTTGGAAAAAAGTTGAACCTACAAAGTGGTATTTACCTGTGTGAAAAAAGTTTCTAACCATTTACAAAGAAACATATTGATGAGTCAGAACAAAGTTTTGTTTTAAAATGGCTCTCCAAAAGATTTAACATTCTGCACCAGAACAGTTTTAATCTAAAATTATTTTAACAACACACACACAAAAATCAACCATCACACTAAATCACTGAATTAGTCCCTACTGGGTAAGAGCTAATACTTGTTCTTTCCCAGCCACCCCAGTAGTTAAAGAGAACTTTTCCACTGTTCTTTATAAGCGATGGTAGTATTGGAAAGTTATTTTCCAGTGGAGCATTTTCAAGAACAACCATTGTAATTGCCTGACTTCGGAGCTAGACTCACCCTTTTATGTCATTTTATAACAAGACAACTTGCACAGAGCCTTGTTTCCTCTTTTTAATGTGTCCATGCAGAAAAGAGAGATTTGGTGGTTTGGTAAGTCCAAGTCGTCATTGGTTTAATTAGCATTCACAACAGTGTTATAGTGCTCTACTACTGTCTTTAAGAATGATAACAACATGGTGATAGCAGAGACCTCAGTGCAGAAGGAGAAACCCAGAGTCTCAAGTGTGCTTGCACAGGTCATGCCAAGTGCAGTCAGTCGTGGCTTCTCTACTCCTGCTACTCCTGCTGACAAGACTAAAGCTAGCATAAATAGCTACTGCTTATTCATGTTGCAACCACAGCTTCGTCTACTGTACAAGGAGAGACCTAAAGGCTCTAGCTTAAAAAATAATTACTTCTGCAATTCATAGTAACAAAAGTGATTATCTCATGTGTCAAGGTGAATTATCTGCTAAGCAAAGAAAAAAAAAATAGCCAACGTCATATAATTAGTAATGATAGCATGAAATTAGGAAATAATAAGGTGAAGGACATTTAAAACAAGGCTAGAACAGGCAGTAAAAATTGCTTAAACAAACTACCACCATCTGTTCTACTTCATGAACTGTCTAGGTTGGGACCCACTGTGTCTATTACAACCCTAAAACTTGTAAAGTAATACTAATATACTCCAAACTAAATGAATATTTATAAAAATTGATGGGAGTCAAAGCTATTGAGACACAAATAACAGCTTAGAAGCTGAGAATATGTTTGATTTTGCACAGAAATGGATCTCTTCTGGAATGAGAGAGAAACTTACAGGCAAGATTATCTTTACAACACGGTGTGTATACTTTGAGAAAAGAAAGAATTTTAAAGATTTTTTTATGATTTATTAGTTACTTTGTAAACACTGTAATGAAAATGTATCTAGTGAGATGTCTTGTGAGTTTTATCAATCTTTGTTACAAATGATTAGATTTTTTAGAATAACATACATGCCTCACATACTCTATAATTAAATGAATTCCATTAGTTAAATGAAATTTTGTACATAAATTGAATTTGAGAAATTATGACTCAATTGTAATGAAACAGTTATTAATAACCACTGTATGAAATGGTTACAATCACCAGATTCAGGTAACTCAAAAGTGAATCTTTTGAGACACGAGCAGTAACTCAACAAAATATTGCCTTCTCTTGTAACTAACCTGGATGGAAGCATTTCTCTAGAGTGTCAGCAGTATGAGACAGACCCAACTTGTTTGCCCAGTGATTTCATTTACCCACCTGGCTCTGCTCTTTAAATGCTCTGCTTACAGAACTATTGACACATTAAAGATGCCCCTGTGGGGTCTCAGGTTGTTCTTTCCCAGAAAGCAGCATAGCTGGATGAAAGAAGAAAGAGCCAAAAGGGGTAAATGTTAAAAAAAATAGAGGTTTTTCAGCCTAACCCTTTCTAACAGTACTAGTTTTGCAACATTATCTCCCAGAACAAACAGTATAGTGAAAAATGAAGCCTAGAGCTAGGCTTACACTTTGGCTGATTTGCACTGATGCGGTGTCACAGCTACTTTTTAACTGGCCGATATATTCCAGATGCTCTGTTGATGATATTTGGAGACCCAAAATGATCCTTTAAGGCGCTGCTTGTTTCTGAGACCACTGACTCTCAAGTTAAGGTGCGAGGTGTGATTTTTGTTGTGATCTCAGGGAAAAATTCAATTGCAAAAGAGGGTCTTGCAACCAGAAATGGGAAGATGCAGCTAGACATGCAAGAAGAATTTAAACCACAAGGGAATGATTTCAGAAACTGCTTTCTTACACTGTAGGGCATCTATCACTATCACTATCTCACTGTGCTCCTTGGGTGTTCATCTCCATTGAAATTGTTTAACTGTATACTCATTCTCTGTATTTGGGAAAGGTACTCTGGAAGTTTTCCTCCCACATATTTTTGGCTGCCCTTCCTACCATTCCCTCAGCCTTCCGTTAATCTATATAACTGCAGTACACTTTATTGTCAAGATTAAAAATGGTCTGTAGAGAGCTATCTGATGAAAGGCTGGCATCTTCCACACTTCCCTGCATCCCCAAATGCAAAGACACCAGTGTGGTGAGAGAAAGGTCCCTCCCTACAGTCAAAAGGCCATAGAGACCCTCAGCAGAGGCTCTGTCTCAAAAGCATCAATAGTATGTTCAGATGGGAAAGGAGGAACTTATTTAGCCTTTTGTTCACTAATCTTGATCAAGCCAGTAACAATATTTTCTTCCCTCAGAAATGGAGTGACTTGGGGACCTTTGATTGCTGTGGAAACTCCCAGAGCAACTTTCAACACCTGGTTGTAATCCACTGAGTGCAGCAGGTAGGTTTGCAAAGAAAAGGAAACTCACTAGTTACTTATTTGTTTCCAAACTTAAAGGGGAGATGTTCTTTTACATTTTACTTTCTGGAAGGAGAGGGTCCCTGTTGCAGTAGCAAGCTTTGCAGACTCACAAAACCCATGTGTGCATTGAAACCCTTACAGAAGTGGCAGTGGTACCCAAGCAGAGGGAACCCACACATCTCTCTGTCCCCCCTGTTGCTGCTGCAGCCAGGCATGCACTGATTTATTCAAATTACAGCAGACTATCAGCTGTGAGCCACTAATGGGATAATTTACGTCTCCCTTCATTCACTTGATGTTTTGTAGCAGGAGCAAGCAATGAGGTAGTGCAGTGAAAATGAAAAGAAGAAAAGAAACAAAGAAAAGAAAAGCAGAGGAGAAGCAGGAAAGCAAATGGGAAGTGGAATTGTGACCGAGGAACAGAATGACTCCTCTAGTACATGTACTGAAACTTCTGATATATTTGCTGGGCTTCTGAGAGTAACAGAATGGTATGTTGTTCCTAATGCAAACATCATTCTGAGGCTGTTCGTTTTTGTATTTAGTCATATCACAGCAAAGCTAAGGGGGTGTCAATCACACTTGGTACATCTGACTGGGAGAGCGCTCCCTTCACAGCTGCATCTGGCAGAATACACTCCTTATTTATTATATTTTTAGTAAGGCAGGCTATCTTGTTCATG
Organism: Cariama cristata; assembly: GCF_000690535.1. Taxonomy (NCBI): domain Eukaryota; kingdom Metazoa; phylum Chordata; class Aves; order Cariamiformes; family Cariamidae; genus Cariama; species Cariama cristata. The sequence goes on along the minus strand of NW_009632814.1, from coordinate 25,219 downwards.
TGTGAGAAACTGTAATGCATCTTTCACATTTAAAGTGCCCTCTGAAGCTTTCTGCCTCACAACCTCCTGCCTACTTTCACTGTTACCACTAAATTTTTTATATTGTCTTGAGCATCTCTAAAAGAATTGCAAATTCCAGATAGAACATGATTAATTTAGTGCTGTCGTCTCCTACAATATAGTGTACAGCCGTCCATCCTGCTTCAGCATGGCTACATCTTATCTTGGCTCTTAGTGAAAAACTAAATTAAGGCAAAGGCTGAAGTCACCCATGTGTGCTACTTTTAAAATTAATTTTTGCTGACAGCACCACAGAGTCGAAAGCATGTAGTTGCGTTATGAAATCCAGAGCAGAGATTAAAATATATGTGTATTTTTGTTATTCCAGGGAAGAGAGTCTTTTGCTCCTTCTACACTAGTTGTTTTCCCAAAGGACTCTATATTCTTCCTTATTTGGGGAGTAAAAGTCGAAACATCAGTGTCCTTTCCATTTGCTAAGGATTTCTGCTTCTTACTGCGTTTAACTCCTTATACTCACTATCTTCTTTATAAGATGCGATTGAAGTTTTATGATGGACAATTTGGAGACACTAACATTTTTTGCAGTGTGTTTCATTTTCAACAAATGATTTAATTGAGAGGAATCCTCCTCAATTTCTAAAAGCTTAAAATGGCTCAGTTCGATGCACTTGAAACAATTCTCCACCCTAAAATTTACTTTTATTTTAACTTTAAAAACCTGCAAAATGCTCAGAATTGAAACAATTTTTTGTTTTTTTTTTTTTAACTGAACTTTACATTTTTTCAACTTTTTCACTATCTGGGAATACAATACTTCTCTGTTAGCTTGACTTACAGTAAGTTTTTCATTGTAGTTGTTAAAACTATGGCAAACCCCAAATCTGTATTTGTCCAGGTTTATTTTCTTATTCTTTCCCTGGTATTATCAGGAGCCACTTTTCATGTCTGTGATTCAGAAGTGAAACTGAAGGAAGAACAGTGGAGAAATTAATATGTTTTCTATGTTGGAGCTGCTTCCCCAAGCCTACATATCACTGTTGAAGCTTGTATGAAGTGCAGCAGAGGCAGGCTCTGCCATTCCTTGTTTACTGCTCTCTGAAGTGGGGTGAACTATGTTCACTGTTTTCCAGATTACCAGTGAGGTTTAGTTGATACTTCCGAATCAGATCAAAGATGTAGAGAACAGGGACAAGCTCAGCAGCAGGCTTGCTCATCTGGCATTCCCTTTTAACGGTACTAATGTTAGGCAATACTCTGACTTTTCTCACAGTGACCATACTTACAACAAAAACTCTGAGGCATGTCTCTTCCAGGATGCTACAGTGAAAACAGGCCCTTTGAGAACATGTTTGAAAGCAGAGAGTGATGTGCCATCAAGCTGAGCTCCTCACAATACGTGTATCAAAGGGAGCAGTTAGAACGGCGAGAAGGCAGTGTTGTTGTGATGCCTTAAGATGACTGCATGGACTCCCCATGCTGCAATTGCACTTGCCAAGGGACATTAAAAATTGTATCCAAAGATAGCCTGGTATATGAGGCTCTGTGTGTGATTCTATCGCAGAAAAGAACTTTTAGGAAAAAGCAATGAGTCAGAATGATTTTGATGAATAAGAGTAACATTCTGTATAAGATCTAGAAAACTAGTTATAAACTAGGATTTATAACGGATCACAAACTAAACATGACTGAAAGTATCACACTTTTAGAAAGGCAAATTTCACAATGTGATATATCAATAGGAGCATAGCTTTCAAGGCACATGAATATATCCTTTATTCTTGACAGCCTTGACAAGGTCTCCACTGTAAACTTTGTCCCGTTCTGGGTACCATATTTCAAGGCAGATGTGGGCTAAAGCAAGAAGTCCAGTGAGTTAGAAGAATGATGAGAGATTTAGAAAGTGTTTTGACTTTTATAATTGGGATTGTTTAGTCTAAAGAACAGTAATTCAAGTGGGAATATGGTACAAATTTCCAAGCACATAAATTTTATTCTTATAAATTTACTTTCAAAGAAGAAAAAACCCCCACTTTTTTTTTCACATTCATGAGACCAGAAAAAGAAGGAATGCCCTGAAATTAGAAAAAAATAGACTCCTGTTGAATAACAGAAGAAACTTTTGATAGTAAGGGATTTTGAAGCACTGGGATAGTCTGTGTGCATCAATTAAGGATTATGTCTCATTGCAGATCATATTAGAGAGAAAGTGATCAGGAGTGATATGAACAGAGCTGATCCAGTACTGCAACAGTACAATGGACAAGATAAACTCTCTAGGACCTTTTTCTATCTACTTTTTACTATCTTATCAGCAGTCCACAAGACAGACTGTGAAAATTTATAATTAGGTGTTAGGGTTTAATATCACTGTGTGCCTCTTCCAATAGGTGCATGAACAGGTCAATGGTGACTGGAAAAAGTTTACTGACAGAAAATCTTATAATGGTATTTTGGATGAGATTCTTTTGCACTTTGTTCTAAAATACACATCAGATTATGTGTCCCTGCCTCTAATTGATAAAAACATTATCAATGGATAATGGATGGATAGAAAAACTTCACCAAGAAAGGACGGATTTGCTGTGTATTCGAACCGTAAGACATTAGGTAGCACATGCAGAAGCACACAGATCAGTAACAAAGGCCTCCATTTTTTTAGGAAGTTTTGAACAAAGGATGCAGGTAGCTTGAAGCAACCAAGGGACTAAAAGCCCTGTTCTGGTACAGTGCCCTTCTGGTAGATGCCCATCCCTGCACAGTCGCTTGGCTTCTGCTAGAGTCCATGAATGGATCTCTTCCAGACCTAGACATAAAGAAACAACTGGAGTCAGAATTACCGGGGATAAAACCTTGCATTGTGTAGGCATGGGGCAAGAGGTGCACAGCTCACGTGTTGATCTCTGTGACAACTGCAATATATCGGGAATCTACAGAAATCAAAACATAAGACAGAAGAACGTTTTGAAAGAAGGCTGAAATTTTTACTAGTTAACCTTTGGGAATTCCCTGAAGGACGGTTCCTTTCTGAGAGCTAAGATCTCAGTGGAAGACTGAAAACACTCATTGTAGAGAAAGCTAACCAAAATAAACAGAATATCAAAGCTCTCATTGAAGTAATTCCATTAAAAGTATGAGTGGAAACTGTAGCTTTTTCTTGTGGATTTTTTTCTTCTATTATCCACAAAAATATATTGGATTGTTTTGTAATAATTTTACCATTTTGCCAAGATACCAACATGATTTAGGAGCCTAACTCTCATCTTCAAATGCAGTGAATCAATAATTGAAAAAAGTAGTCCCAGCTTCTTATTAGCTCATCAGGCCATACTTTATATCTACTTGATTAAGACTCAGAGGAGTGATCAAGTGATTTGCCCATTGAAAGAAATTGGGTATTGTAGTCAGGATTTAGGACATCTGTTTCAATTCTTAATTTTACGTTCAAATTGACAGTAAGACTTTAAGAAGTAGATAATGAAACTTGAGGGCCCACACTTAACTTTCACCTGCCTGAGGGGTCATTTTTCGTGAGGAAACAGGCATGCATAATTACTTGGAATAACCGTGTTACTGCAGTGATTGTAGTTTCCATGTAGCATGTGTAACTATTGGGATAAAGAGAAGGGGTTTAAAAAATGAAATAATGGCAAAATTAATGGGATAAGTATGAATGACAGACTTTTTTAGTCTGCCAAATAAGTTGGAAAAAAAGAGATAAAATAAAGATTTTATTTTTCTTCAGGCTAAAAACAAAATGAAGAAATTTCAGGTAGACCTGCAAAGATTTTTGACTGAAAAGATTCAAATTAAGAAACCAAAATATTTCATCCTAAAAACACTGAAACGAAAAGTGCTCACTTGGTAATGTATTTACTGACTGCCTCATTTTTCCATTTCTTTGCATCACAGCTATTTGCCAAATTCACAAGGAGCTATGCTGTATATTGAACTACATTTTTTCTGATATTTTGCAAAGCCACAAATTAAGGTAACTTATTCCTAAATTTCTGGCCATATATTTGTTAACACTAATGTGTGCAGTTTTCATTACCTCACAGAAAAACTTTGTCCATCAATTTCCTTGCAAAGAGTAGCTTTAAATATAGCTCCTTTTAACGTAAATAAGACTTAAAGAGTCTATGTCACTTCATCATCTTAGTAAGTTGCCCTCCAACCTCCTAATCCTACACATACATGTGTGTACAGATTTCTCTATACTGCATGTAACATAAATAAATATTAAAGCAACATTATGAAAAAGCAAAAATAAAAGAAAATTCTGAGATTTAACTATCATATATTTGAGCTTTAAAAGGAATGAAATACACAAATGAGAGGAAACTGCTGTCACAAGCATCTCAGTGTTAACTTCTAGGGTGTTGGATCATTTTTAAATACCTCTCTACAACCCCCTGCCCACGTTCTCACTCTTTTCGCCGGGTAAACAACTACACAAGAGAAATTGCAGCAGTTTACCCGTCGAGTTTGTGATTTCATGAACTCTAAAGAAAATACTATACATGACATATTGTCTAGAGTGAATTAAGAGTAGTATTTGCACATTTTTCTGCTTGGCTGAGCTCATATTGTTTCTTTGGGAATAAGCTATCTGTTTTTCACATTTCCTTTGCCTTATTCCCCTAGCACAGCATCACTTGTCTTTTACATTTTCTGCTTTTATCTTCGTGAGAAAGAGGTGTAACTTAATTTTCCTCTTGGGATAGAGGTGTGTAAGAAGCAAAATTCCCAAACTTCTGATTAATGGCTGGAGGCATTCAAAGGATCCTCCTTGTCCGGAGATTAAAGGACTGTTGCATGCTAAGCAATGCTTTCAGGCTCTTGGAGTTTGCACCTGCAGCCTATCATTTAAAATATCATCACCAAAGAATTGAAATGGTTGAAATAGTCAAATGTTTGAAAGAGAAAGGCCTGCACCACTTCCCCACCCTTCACTTGAATCCATGAAGAAATTCCCCAATGTCTGCAAAAAAGCAGGTTACCACATCTTTCACTGTGCATGCCTTCTCCTCCGAAGTACTGTTACAATGCATTGTCCTGTAGCTCAGCGAAAACTGTTTGGTACCACCTAAATTTCCAGAATCCTTTCACTTATGTCTTCCTTTCCACTAATAATGTTTTTTGAATGACAGAGGCACAGAGGAAAAGGTGGCATAAATACACACAGTTTGGAGAAGGGGGTGTCTGGCTACTGCAGGGTGCAGGGGTGGTTTATTCTTTGATTAAGTGTAATATTCTCCAAGGAGCAGGATATCACATCACTTGGGAAGACCATGACACCTTTTCACTCTTCTGCTTATCCCCTCGTATGCTTTCCTAAGGTTTTTCCTTTGTGACCGATTCACATGACTAGTGCAGCAAGGCGTGAGTTATTTCCCAAGTTCCTTCTGCCCATACCCCTTTTGTTTGCAATGGAGGATGCAAGGGTTCACAGTTTTTTGGCCTCTCCCCGTATTTGGTGAGTCCATTCACACACCAGCAAAAACATCCAGCATTTTCAGGCCCGAGGTAGGCATCAGAGAGATTAAGGCAGAGCCACATCAGGTCTTCTGCATATTTCTAGCACAGCATAGTGTCAGAGGAGGACTTTTTTGGTTGAATTTCAATCACAGGGACTGTGAATCTCACGCAAGGCACCAACGCTCAGTCTGAGTAACTGGAAAATAGTACACGGAGATGATTTTGCTCAGCTCATATTTTAAAAATGAGCCTGTATGTAATAGCTTTCAACTTGCTGCTGGAGGAAACGCATGAGCCCTGAGTGGATAGAAAGGAGAAACTAAAACCACAGACTGTAGGCACTGTGCCAGGAGAAGGTGCCCTTTCTCTCCATGGGTCCATTATCACTGCAGCAGGCCCTGAAAGCCCTCATTTCACTCCAAGCAACAAAGTGTCAAGTATGGGTTGACTTTAAGGATTTCTTCACTTTGTCCTGTGCTGCAGGAGTAGTCTGTGCCTTTTCATCATCTAGCAGGAGCTGTAGGTGAGAGTCTCAGGATTTTGGCTGATGGTCCTTGTCAGAAACATGTGCTAGAATAGCAACGACCCCATTCCCAGGTGACCTCCCCTTGTAGGTCACGAGCTACTCCACATTTTATGGCTTAGAAGTCTTCAACTCTGTAACAGGACCTCTTGTGATGACAATATCTAACCCATCATCTGCAAAATCTAATAAAAAACCAATTTGTGCTCTGAAAAGTTTACTGTTCAGGCTAATGACAATGCAACAGATGTGTGAGACAGAAAGTTACACATAAGAATGATGACAAAAGGGAGCTTGCAACAAACAGGCATTTCTCTGCAGGCAACCCAGAAGGAAATTCCAGAAGCTTGAGGTGGTATAACTGAAAATGCTGATGGAAATTTTTCCATGTCTTTCAATGGGATGTGCAAGAAAAGTATGGAAATGCATATGTAATATTTAGGTTAGTAGGGACATAGGATGGGCATTCAGTGGTGCTCCTTGTGAAGCTGTGGTGATTGAAAATAAAACCACACTGTATTAAACCTGACAATTTTTATATGAACATATCATGAAAAACTTTTAAGAAAGAAATCAAAAGAAAAACAAGTATACCCCCACAACTTAAAACTGACACTACAAGGTACTTTCTGTAAGAATGAATGTTTGCTGAAGCACAATGATTAATTTTGCACAGTTATGTGTCTTTTTAAGACAAAAAGAAACCTTTCTCTCTCTGATGTGCAAAGAAAGCCATTTCTGTAACTACAGACATGGAATGGTACTTTCAGTACAGATACTACCAGATGTAAAACTGCTCGAGGTGCATAGTGAGGAGTTACTGCAGTTAGAGTTAATATGCAGTGTTTAATTTGTTTAATAAAAAATTTGTGCAATTGAAAGTGCTGTATAGTGACTGATGTGATAATATAAAGGAATTTTATTATTTGTTTAAAATGGTCTGTGGCAAGATGATGGATTTATGCAGAGAAAAAAATAGAGGTGTCTGTGAGCAGCCAACTTTGCAGAGTTTTCTCCTTTGAAAAGGTCTGGCAACCCAGAGTCTTCTCTATATAATTTCTTAATGGCTACACATCAAAAAGAAGCACATTATGTCACCATCTAATTCCACCTTGCTAATAGGGTCAACAGATTAAATGCGTCCCCAAAATAAGTTTGTCCTCCTTGATCTGAAGGGATTGTTCAGAAATGTGTTTCTCCACCAAACTTTGAACAGAATGAAAACATGATACACTTTTATATTAAAAATGCAATCACAAAAGGAAATCATTTATGAAATGTTATACAGTAGACACTTTCTTTCAGCCTGAGAAGTTCAAGTCATTTTGTTTCAGCTGGCTGTAGGTTCTCAGAAGGGACAAGTTTGGAACTTTAACCATAGAGGGATTTTCTGCATTTGATAAGACGGTTTAAAGTCAGTCTCTCCACAGGAGGAACTAGAGAGTACTGCCTGTTAGACTGAGGGGACTGCTACTATGTGTAGAAAGATTTTCCTCATTATTACAGGAAAGTCACCACCTTCAATTCAGCCCCCTAAACTGCGTCTGTACATTAGACTCACAGCATTGCTGTCCTCCAAAGGAGAGTATCTAAAGTCTGGTACAGTCAGTAAAGCAGGTGATTTGGGGCCTTCTGGATATATATGCATTCAGCTTGGGCGCCAAAGGTAAGTTCTCCTTGTGGAGGTTTCACCTGTATTTTTGCATGGACTAGATAGGGAAATTCTGCACCTCTGAAGTCCTGTTTCCCACAGCATGGACAATTGAGATGCGAATCAGGCATCCCAGTTCAGCCAGAGAGACCAGATCCCATCCTGTGCCTCCTGCAGGATGCCTGTAACAGTTCTGGAGCTGTCACTGCCTGGTGCAGTAAAAAGGAGGTGGACCTTAACATCTACTGATTGTCCCACCTCAGTCAACCTTAATGTCACCTGTGCAGGCAACCTTCTGATTCTCCTTCTGATCTGAGGACAGTCTTCCAAGGCCTGTTTCTACAATTAAGCAGAAATCCCAGTCTAGCATTCTAGCTAAATTAAATTTCTTTCCCTTTCTTGCCTTTACAAGCCAATTAAAACATTACCCAAACAACACTTAAGCATCATGTTGTACTTCTGAGGCAGTTAATCACCATTCCTTGTGTTAGGTGATTCGTGAAAGAACAGACGGATCAGTTGTCTAACATGTCTCACTGAGACAGTAACACAACCTTGCTTAGACCCAACACCTTCCAACCCCACTGCTATCAATATTTAGCATCTTCATTCCCAGTCTCCCATCACTTGTACTACTTAGCTGTATCATGTGCATTGAGTAACTATCATCGGCTTTACAGTCTTACTCCACAACAACACAGTTTTTCTTTGTGCATAGCAGAAGTTTCCCAAACCAAAGTCACCCTGAGAGGGAGAGTCAAGCTTGACTTTGTAGCTTATTGAGCACCCATGAACCCCCACACAGAAGAGATGTCCTGAATATCCAAAAGTGAGAAAACCTTCAAATAGGGATACATTTAGCAAAACACCTGAATTCAAACATAATGTCCCATTCTGTAGTAAACCTGGCTGCTTCTTTTTAAGAAGTCCTAATAGGTCACATCATTAATTTTTCTTAAAAATAAATTTAAAAAAATTAATTACTTGACTATGCTTGCAAATAAAATGTTGAAGAACTGAGGGTGAAGGCTAAAAAGCCATGAAAGAAACAAAAAGTACCTTTTTTTTTTTGGTAAGAAAACTCCTCATGATCTGTATGCCTATTTTACAGTTTTATTTGCTTGCTTGAAATACTCAGACTGCCAGTACAATTTCATTGACCATTTCTCATGCTACTTCTTAATTAGATTAAATAGAGGATAAAGTAGTTTGCTTTGCTGCTGTTGCAGTACTGGAGAGTACTTTGGTGTAATTTCATTCAGAAGAGGTACTGACCATCCTCAATTCCTTTCCTGAGAGCTAAAGTTCAAACTGTTCCTGGTACATCTCTAGACCAGGTCCTAATTTCTGGGGAAATTTGAAAAACTCTGGATGTTACAGGAAATCTTTTGCAATTTTTTTGTGCATTTTCATCTGTACAAGTCAATTGATTTCAGTTAGCACAGGTATGAATAAGATTAAGGTACGGCCTTCTGTATATGGCAATAATTTTACAGTGGTTAAAAAAAAAAAGTCTATCCCCAATTTACAATACTCGGGGATGGAAACAAAAGAGAGCTAAGCAAATTATGATTTTAAAAGTAAAAGGCTGTCAAACTACTTTATAGCAATATTATATAATATCAGAGATAGCAGCTTAGCAAACAGATTGAGTCCACTGCGATTTTTACTTTAGAGTGATCCCCCACAGAATTTTGCATATTTATCTTGACATTCTTAAAGAAATTCTTCACAGAGTTTTATGTCCTTTCCCCCTACTTGCTGTCTGTGAGGTGTGCCAGCAGTGGTCATAATTTTACCCTACCATACCAGATCCCACTGCGACAACCAAGGCAGAGCTATTTCAGAACACGTTATTACTATTTCCTCAAAATATTTTGATGATCAAGCATCTTTCAGAATACTGTTTTGT
>NW_009632814.1:0-15611 GCF_000690535.1 Cariama cristata | reverse complement strand
AACACCTTAGGCTATTTTTTGAAAGAAAATACCACCAATGACCAAGTGGCTTTAGAAGATAATCTTTGGAAAGTCCTCCTGGAATTTAATGTTCCAGATCAGAAATGAAATCAACAAATAAAATATACGTGAGTCTTAAAACGCATTGTTCTAGGGAATTTTAGCATTGCAGCCATTGTTAGTTCTGGCTCAGTAGAACTGATTTCAAACTAAATTTCTAGTTTTCTTTTGTTGCTATTGCTTTTGCACTGACAATAGGTATTTGATTTCAGTTGTCTTTTCCCTTTTTTTGGTTCATGAATACCTGTCACAAGTAACTCCCCAGGTCCTTTGTTTATCTGTCTTCTCCTGATTAAATGTAACATTACTGTAGATTTTAAAAGATCATTTTTCAAGCAGAGGTCAACAGCAAAACAGAGAATTTTCTTCTAACATCTTTCTCCTTCTTTTAAAAATCAGAACTGGATGTCTTCACAAGGGATTTGCTATCCCCCACAGGAGATACAGACTACATAGAGTTTAATGAGTAAAGCACTTAAAACTGTATTATCTGGATCACATTACATGATTATAATAGTCTCAGTTTTAAAAGTGCACAGTTTTATTTTCTGTGACAAAGAAAGATCTTTCAGTCTTCACTCTCAAGCTGGTTTTGCCACAGTTTCACCAAAAGAACTCCAACAGTGCACTCTGCATCAGCAGGAGGGTCCAGTTTGCTACCAAACTGACCATTTTAAATCAAGACCATATCTTTTCCTCCTTACCTATCTGTCCATCACTCAATCAGAAATGAAAGTGACCATAGAAAGGTATTGCCAAACATTTAACATATGGCAATTTCCTCTATTTAATGCAAAATCACAAGACAACTGTTCTTAAAAAGTTGAAATTTCTACATCCAGTTTGAGTTTCAACAGACAGCAATGATGAGTTCAGCAGATAAAAGAGCATTTACCTGGGTGGTTATTTAACTCTGCAGGCTCATTAATCAAGTAGGACAAACCTCATTCAACAAACAGGTGTTTAATTGAATAGGTTTTTTCATCCATCCAATTTATGTTAAAATACCTTGTGCTAATTAGTTCATAGTTACTCCCAAGTTGATTCACAATCAATTCATGTTCTTCACAAACATTGCTGATGTTTTTAGGTGAGATGTAAACAACACATAAAGAAATGCTAGTATTTTGAACTCACCTAAGTTATTGTCAGGATACTGTAAATGTTGAGGCAAAATACCAATCACATAATGATGAAAGAGAACAAGAACAAGCGGAACAGAGGACCCTGCTTCATTTGCAGAGGGGGGGAACGTCCTGTTGCATTGATTCCTCTGATATCATGCAGACATTGCAGCAAGGGGCAAAGAAATGAATTTGAATGGTCTATGAGAAGAAAGGGAATCAAAAGGGATTTTGAGATCAAGGATAAACACTGTCTTAGTCTCCAGTATATAAGACTTGATTCAGCTTTGAAAAGACAGGTAGCACTGTGGAAAGCCCTGGAAAGACTGAACCTTAGGGATCACAGGATAAGCAAAAAAAGCTTGTTATGTATTAAAGGACATATAAAGTGACTGGCTTGTAGGTATTTACCTTGGAGGTGAGAGCCCTCACAGACAGATTTCCTGGCACCTTCTCCAAACCCCTGTCTTGCAAACTCCACTCTTCCTTTTTGGTTCTGAGAAGGTTGCTAGGTGCTCCACTGTGAAAATATTCTCGGTGACAGGATATCTCTCATATCTCAGAGTTTTTAAAGGAAAATCAGTCAGCTGCTGAGAGGAAGGCTGGCTGGTACTGTGCTCTGGTTTTGAGGGCTGCATGGGTGGGGATTATTAGCTCACTGAAAATTATTTCATGCTGAACACTGAATGAAACTCCCAATACTTTCTTCAAATTGGTTTTGAGCATAAGCATGTGGGAAGCAACTATTAAGTTACATGGTGATAACCTGATTGCAGATTTTTTACCAATACTATATTTTTGGATCTTGATTCCTTTTGGTTTTTAAGATGCCAGCCTGTGATTTAAACATGGTAGAAAAATCTGTAGGTAGAGAGTTAATCAATTTCCTGATTGTGGGAATGACACCAAAATCCCAGATACATAACTACTACCTTTAGAGGTGAATTAATATAATAGCTACCTACTGAAGATCAATGTGCAAAAATGAGGACTTTGAAAGCTTCGTGTGGTGGGTGGGGAGGCGTTAGAACACCTGAATGAGAGGGTTTTAACTCTTAGCTTGATTTTAATTCAATAACTATGCTTTAAATATAGCACGAGCAATCGCTTTGAGACGTCAGCTGCTTTAGACAGCGGGTTAGATGAGCAGAGAAGGGAAATCAGGAGGGCATGTTTTCAATGTCAACTTCACCTTAAGCTATTTGAGACCCTGATCTTCAAGAATGAACATGCATGATGAGGACTTCTGAACTGTAAAATGGAATATAAAACTGAGAGATGTTGTTTTATGATACCAAAGTCCTCAACTTAACACAGGTTTTTGGAGCTGCTTTTTCAGCTCTGTAAATAAGAAATTATCTATGCCAAGAGACAAGGAGACGAGTCTTCTTTTCAAATGAACAGATGGCAGAAGCATCGGAGGCATCCTACTTCTTTCTTCTTCTGTGCAAATAAATATATTTTAAAATGCTGAACCTGATATGAAGTTTGTGTCAATAATTAATGTAAGTGGTATGCACTTGGCATCTAGGAATTCCCATCACTTCTGGGCAGTGTCCACAGAGAGATCTTGGAACAGAAGATTCCTGTGCCCTTCAAACTGTCACAGATATTTTTCATACAGAATGCATTCATTTGTTCTATCAGCATATTTGTGGAGATGATGGAAAAATGTATAATGTAAAAACAACAAAAAAAGTATAAAAGCAACCTTTTCTATTTTGGAACCTAAGAATCCCCTCTAGTCTTGGTTGTTGCTTTTTCCCCCCTCTAACCCAGCTGCTCTTTTATCTGTGTTTTCCTAAGTGGATAAATATATTTTAAATTATTGCTAGCCCCAGGGGAACTGAACTGGTGTTAGCAAGCAAGGAGATGCTTTTAGGGAATGTCACTAATGCAGGTGGCGAAAATGGCAAGAAGCTGTTGAGGACTGCAACAGCTCAGCTAGGTCTGAGCCGAACTTAAGGCTGAAATAAATGAGTGCAACATTCAGTGTCTTCTCTGGGATATTCAGGCACTGAAGCTCTCTGGAATTTACTTACTGTGACTTCTTCTTGTTAGGAATCAAAGAACAGGAGCTTCCAGGGGGACAGTTTACTCCCATATGCAACTTTTGGTTTAAAATACATAGGCTTACCAAAGCTAATGTCTATAGCAGTGTACAGATTTGGAGCTGCATTCTCTACTGCCTTTTCATATCTGTAAAATACCAACAAACTGCATTCATTCTAATTTGTTGACTAGCCATGTCAATTGGACTAGTTATGCCTAATTAGAGTCAAAGTTTGAGTATAAATGAAGTTGTACAAGTCCTTGGGTTGGAGACAGAGGGACATCTTCCATGGCCTATCCACCATTTTACAAACATTAGGATATGCCTAATTAGAGTCAAAGTTTGAGTATAAATGAAGTTGTACAAGTCCTTGGGTTGGAGACAGAGGGACATCTTCCATGGCCTATGTAGGGACCTATCCACCATTTTACAGACATTAGGAGTGGATTTCTGGTCTCTGTAGACTGATTAAAACCTGCAGAATTGAAAGCCTAGGTAGCTTACATGGTTAAAAGAGGGAGATAATGTTTCTGAAAACTAGTTAAGGGACTGCAAGTGAGGAGCGTTCTCCTCTGCATCAACCAGACAGGGACCTAAAGCACCTCTGTAGAGGAGCTCTGTGAATCGGGAGACTGTGTATGGAACAGCCTGGAGGTGACTTTCAGGCACGGGCAGATCCAAAGGTGGTCTGAATGCATCTCATAGAGGCACCTTCATTTGCTGGGATGCAGAAAGCTGAGGGCAGATACCTCTCAGGGTGGAGAGAGGAGATTCCTTCCTCCACACAAAATTTGTTAGTTCGTCAGGCTTCCCAGAGAATAGCCTTCTGGCTCCTACTTCAGTTGTTGATTATAGAAGAAGTGACCAATTCAGTGCTCCTTGGAGAAGTCACTTGGTTACCAAGCTATAGTCTCTCTATTTTTGACCTCCTCACCTACCTTTGTAAATCCTATGTGCCTTTTTACACACCAGTCAGAATCAGGAGGAACAATAAAGATGCATTCATATAGGGTGACATCGTTATTGTCCTGCAGTCATATGTAACCTGACGAGTGAGGTATATTCCTGGTATGCAGAAACAAGGTTTAAAAATCAGTCAATCTGAGAAAGTCCCCTGGATAGGAATAAAAAGTGGACACTACTGTTGATTATGCTTTCTGGGATCAACACAGTGCTATTTCAATAATTTAGACAGAATCTGATTACACTGAACGAATCAAACCCTGTAAGGTGAAGTTCATCTGTCCCCAAGTGCAGGCACTTCTAAGAATGCATAACAAACTTTGATCAGGTGCCTGGGAAATATCATGGCCTGTGATGTGAGCTCTGACTCATTTTCAGACGTATTCAGAGGGTCGGACACATGTGGGACAAGCCAGTCAACTCTTGTCCCACATGCGTGTGGGACAAGCCAGTATCTAACTCTCACAGGACATGATTCATCTTATCTAATTTTGGATATCTAAGATGTAGATGACAACATCTGAGCTAGACACTGTAGGGTCCCTTTATAGATAATGGAAAGAGAAACAGCTATTTGTAGAGTTAAGTTATTCTGGTGTGATTTAGATACTCACCCTACGATAAGTTGACTCACACAGTCACACAGGCTGCTGCTCTCCATCAGGGAGACTGACCCAATGCAGATATCTGCACTGAGCAGCTGAAGGCACTTTGAATTTTCTTTTATGCAGTGTAACAGACACAACTGAGAAAAAGCTCAGGCTGCGTTTAGGCTTGCTTATGCTTCCCACTGTCCTGAAGTTTGTTACGCTCTTTAAAGTTTAGAAGTCAAGGCAACTGCAAGGTAGGGAGTAAGCCAAGACCACAGTTGGCCTTGCTGTTTATGGTGCCGTTAGCAGGACAGGACCATGTTCTTATCTCCCATAGATGTCCATATTTTAGCGAGTTTTCCCAAATGCCACCCACTGGTACTGGCTTATTTCTGACTTATCCACATGCCAAAACACACAGCTCTCTCTTCTTTTGGTATGTTGAATGGTTATGCTAAATAGGCATTAAAATTTACGTGGTTTTAAGGGAAGAATTTTGTTTAAATAAAAGACATTTGAGTTTAGAAGCAGGAAGGCTTGATAACTTATTGAGCTTAGGTGGCTAGCAAAGTTAAATCATCTCGCTTTCTGTAACCAAAACCATTCAGTAACTAAAATCATATCCAGCCAGCTGGAAGCCACCTGATACAGGTGTCCGTCTATGGCCATCTATGGATCAGTTAAGTGTGATTTTCAGTGTAAGTGTGAAGCAAGCTTATGCCTTTGCATCAGCTGCAGATTTACAGATCAGATTTACAGATGCCATCCCTGTGCCTCAGAAATGCAACTGTATTTCTGAAAGGAATGCTAAACACCTTGACTTGAAGGTCATTGCTTCCCATAAGCTCTCTAGGAAGACAAATCATGACTTCTCTCCATTTGTGGTATGCCCTGTACACCTATGACAATGTTTACAACGGAAAAATAATACAAGGGAAAGAAAACAGAGCTTGTGGTGATTTTTTTTTACTTTCTCCCCAAAATTTCATTTTTTTTTTCAAATAAGCTCTTAGCATAAACAAAGAAGGAAATAGCCAGATTTGAAATCCATCAAAGCTGAAAGTGGGTTTTTACATTCAGTTCAATGGATGATTTTGGTCAATCACAAATTACATCTGCTGTCCCAAAGGTCTGTCACATAGTAGTTTGCAGTGTAGCTTCCTCCCTTTGATTCTTTCAAACATTTCTAATAAACTAACACCTTTAATTTTTCATGGAAACAAAATCCTCTGGTTAAAATACCCCTGATGATTCCTTTAAATTCATACAAAACCAGGCATTGATTATGAATTACAGCATTTACTCCACTCTGCAAATTGATACTATTTTGGAAATGTGTGGTTTTGATGAAATCAGCTCCATGAGCTGAATAATGCTGCCACTTCAGCAAAAAAGTGATATTTTTTAAAAAAATAAAATGAGTAATTAGTTCATAATCTCCTCTCATCGTTTATTGTTTGGATTTGTCTGACAGGTTTAGCAGACCTTTCTGATACACTTTCCAATCACTACTTTTGTGGTTTGATAAAGAACTTCATGTGTATGAATAATCTGTGATGATAAGGCAATACATTTTCATTCATTCTGCAATGCATTAGCAGCACAAATCCTACTAAAACTAGACTGGAATGTATTACCAGTTTGTATTGTGGGTATTTAGTTAGTGAGTAAATAAATACATATTGTAAGTTAAGCATTTAAGCTTCACTGCACAAAAGTGGCTTTTAGTTATGATATATCCTTGTAATATGAGTTACAGCAGTTATTTCTAACATACTTTATTAGCAGTTTGAAGTTGAAAGAGGAAATTACAATTTTGCAGTGTTGTCAGAAATGTATCAGCACAGGGTTAAAAAATAAAAATTAAAGTTCTCAAAGTTCTGACACAGGTAACATTTTTATAGATACAATCCACAAATATGCATTTTACAGTTAATAAAGTACAAAAATACTTTAATATGTAGGATTTATTACAGACAATCATGTGCTGTTTTTGTCTGGGTTTTGCAAGAATTGAGACACTAGGCTTTTATTTCCTTGTTTCTTTAATAACACTTTGCAATTTTTTCAACAATATGTAAAAAGTCTTAAAACTATCTTAAATATAAGGTGAAAAACAGTGTTCATTTTTCATTCAGTTCCGCCATCAGTACTAGTAAAAGTGGCAACAGTTTTAAACCTCCATAGTTTCCCTGTAGGAAGAGAAAACATAGACTGAGGCTGGCAGCGTGCAGAACTGTTCATTTGATATATAAAATGTTTTATGATACAAACAGCTATGTCACCATTCTGGAGAACTGCTATATCTTTCTATAGATACCTTGTTCATGCATAAAAATTAATGATTTATCTCTCTTGTAAAGTTTATTTTGGCTATCTGAAGTGCTTTCTAATGGTCCATCAAGTACTTCACCAGTTTTCTCAAAAATGGATGTGGCTGGTGGTGATTCATCTTGCACAGAATAATTAATTGGCATTTCCAAGTGATGATCAATCTAGAATGATGTGATTGGGATTATTTGCTTAAAACAGTATTTCACTTATTGACAGTGTGTGGTTTCTGTCATTATTTTGACATGTAGTGGCAGAAAGCTCCAAATAAAGATAGCTGGAGCTGCCTGTTACAGAAAACAAGGAAAAGAGCCCTATTCTGTTTGAAACCATGGATGGTTTTCATTGAGTTCATGCAATGGACTCCTGGACATAATTAAACAGCATGTGGAATTCATAAGCTTGCAAAACTCCCTTCACAAAGCCATTGCCCTAAAATATGTAGCCTTAAATATCTTTAATGAAATCCTCAGAGCAACAAGTTAACTCCCCCTCCCTACAAGTGGATTATTACAGTCTTCACAGCCTTGTGGAAGTTTTAATTGAAGGGCACTACTTAAAGGGATGGTGTGAGATGACTCTAAGGTAAGATTGATCAGTACAGGCAGAATTTTATTACAAGTGTCAATTAGATTGAAAAGTGTTATAAAAAAGATCATTTGCATAGCTTTAGGGGACAAGGAGACACATTATTCTGAAATCTCCTTTGCTGATTGTTTAGTGATTCTCTAAGGGTAACAGGGAGGAAATATTCCCTCCTGCAAGTGGAGACAGTAGCCACTTTCTGACTGGCTTTGATTTAAAGCTCGTTAATGAGATATGTGCAGCTAATTAAGAGCAGGGAGAATTTAGCTATATACCACAGTGGAGAACAGCATTTATCAGAGAGGATTAGACTATTGCCCTATGGAAGTTCTGTGCTGTGCTACCAGGAACGACTCGGTTCCAATGCTGCAGAGAAAGGCAATACAGCATATAGCTAAAGCTGGTTGAAGATACACTTTTCCCCCTAGAAAAATAAAGTTGCACTGACAATGCATTCTTTTAATGAAAAACCTCATTTTTGTTAATTCAATATTGTAAGGACAAGCTCTCCCTTTTCATTTTCACCCTTTTTTCCTCTGGAGGGAAGGGACAAATTAACAGACAGAAAGCCTTTGGCTATTGCAACTACATCTTTTTTGGTACTTAAGCTAGATTGTGGGAGTGTCTACAATAGCATTTTAGTTGGGACCAGCAGCACCCTTCTGAAACAAATCTTCCTGCAGCCCCCCACTTCCCATACTATTATTTCCATCACAGAAATGAACATGTGATCACAGAAATGAGTGTGCATGAATTAGATTTCTTTTCAGACTGGAACACGTCTGAAAG
This sequence comes from Cariama cristata, assembly GCF_000690535.1. Taxonomy (NCBI): domain Eukaryota; kingdom Metazoa; phylum Chordata; class Aves; order Cariamiformes; family Cariamidae; genus Cariama; species Cariama cristata. Next base: position 7,116 of record NW_009632814.1, on the reverse strand, counting down.
ATATACTCCAGGCATGCACCTAGTCTGCTTGAGTTGCTAATGAGCATCCAGGCCCTGGACCAGTCTAGAGCTAATTCAGAGTAAAAAGCTTTAATAATAATGTTAAGATCTCAGCACCAACTGTTTTGCTCTAGCTATCTCTTCTTTTGGGGCTGCACTACTTGCTAATGCAGATACAGCATGTGTCTCTCTACACAGCGTTGTCACTCCTAGTGTGATTCATGACCACGCAGCCAGTAGGGCAGTTTGACTTGCCCTATGGCATTGGAGACACACCTGCACTGACCTCTCACATCCGACCCAGGTCTTACAGCACATCTACTCCGTGTGGCATGGTGAAGGCCAAGCGAGGTACTCCACAGTGCCTAAAAGGATAGTAGGTGCCTGCACTTAGGCAATGCAATCCTGCTCACAGTTTGGCAATTCGTCTCCAGATCCTAGGCACCCAACCTTCTGTATTTAAACATAGGCATATGTATATAAGCTTATTGTTTGTATTCCATTAAAGTCAATGGAAATAGTTGATCTAAATATAGTGCTGTTTTTAGATGTCCTGGGCACCTACCTGGCCTCCAGGACAGCTGCCCTATCAGCTAGTATGGTGTAGAGATCACACATACCATAGAATAACTTAAGATGCTGAATCCCACCTTAATAGTGGAGCCTAGAGCTAGAAAGCCATTCAGTTCACCCAAAAGTAGTTGTAGGACATAGTTCAGTTGCCTAGACACAGGAATGTGGTGCTGTGCGAGATACCTCAAGGTATAAAAACATCTGCACAGGGCTGGTAGCAGCGACACAGGATTTATGGGAGACTCACAGCCTTCTGAAGCTGTACATCAAAGTAAGATACCCTACAGTGCCTGAAATGCAGCGAGATGCCTGTGCTTAGCAATGGCCTTGGATAGAGCAGCACCCCGTGGAAAGAGGGTAACATATTTTGTCATTTGCTCTGTCACTTCCCTCCTCCATATCATCCAGAATTTTTTATCTTTGGGAAAAGTAGTGACTATGCATTGCCAGGTGGAAACAGGACGAAAGTGAAATATTTTGGGAAACATATTCACAAGAAAAAATCAGACTTCTGCTTTCAGGTCCTTCTCTTTCTATGCCTTTTCCAACAGATGAGTTCCCAGCAAGACCCAAACGTATGGTAAGAAATAGTATGTTGCTGGGTACTGTGTGACTTTGGAACTTTTCTGTGCTAGGGAAAGCTAGGCACATCTCATATTCCCTAGTCTGGAATATGAATATCATCTCCTCATTGTATTTTGTCCGCAGATCAGTTATAGTATTCTTCAGGGAGATGAAATCACCTTCTTGAGGGAAATTACAACTAGAGATCTATATTAGAACTTTTCCAATACCATGTATATTCATCTATTTATTTCATATCAAATTTTATTTTATTCATTTTTCAGAGGGCATATTGCAGTTTATAGTAAGTACAGTTTTTTGTCAGAAGAAACTGTTTTATTGTGAATATCTGCAGTTTCTAAATTGTACTTTTGGCTACTTACCTAATCTCATACAGTCATTTCTTTGTCATGTGAACTGAAACTCTAAAACTACATAAAAAAAAAAACAAAACTGAGATAAATTAGCAATACTTCATTTGATGCATTGTATGTAGCAGAGAGACATAGTCATAATGTGCGCTATTGTTACATACAGGTCTCTCCTGCCATTTCTAGCTAGCAAACTTACAAGTGTTAAAGCAGTTCTTGGTATTCATCTCTTAGTGCATCACTTTGCACTTTGTACAATTAATTTTTAAACCATTTTCTTTACTGCAATCTCCATTTACCTGTTTCTATAAAATATTGCAACATTCCTTTTTACTGATGTCTAATGCAACTTCATATCACTAGCAAATGTCATTTCAACACAGCTGTATTACTTGCCTAGCTCAGACATTAAAATGTTAAATAAGTTTGGCCTCAGATTTTTATGAAAGTCTAGTAAGAACCTCCTTTCAATCCAGTAAAACTCCTTGTAACACAATCCCTTGAGTTGGCTGTGTTTTGTCAAATTTGTCATTTTTTGTTGTCTCTGTGAAAACTTGCTCTTTCATTAAATTTTCGCCTAGTAACGGACATACATAGTACAAAAATGAGTAGCTACTCAACAATATTTTCCCCTCTTAAGATGCAGGAATTTATTTTTCTCTTCTCTCAAGCATGGTAACTCCTTCAACTTGACAGATTCACGAAAAATATTGTTTTGATGGCATAGCTTATTTAGGTAGCTTGTCAGTTCAGCGTGGCTTGCTAGTGGTCACATGCAATTCTGAGAAACTATAATTTAGTTACGCACATTCATTTGCTGTTGGTTTTGATCATTGACTAGAATGTAACATAGAGATGAGTGTTAGGTTTTGTGGATGTGGAACTGTGTGCCTGTGTGTGTGGAAATTAGCTTCAGAATCACAGAATCGTGAAATCATAAAAATGTTGGTTGGAAGATTGTCTAGGCCAGCCTCCTGCTTGAAGTGGGACTATGGTCAATGCTGGATTAGGTCAGACATGGCTCTGTCTAGTTTTCGGTGGATACAATTTCTCATGTATTTGCTTGAGTGCTTTAACGTTCAAGGAAAGCAAAAACAAATGGGTCATGAGTAAGGGTGATGTGAAATTCAGATTTGCATTTGAATGAATATTCGAAGATCTCTTTCATATCATTCCCTTGGGCCTTGAAAAGTATAGGCACAGATTGCTGAGAACTCTCTAGACTGACTGATACGGTTTGTATTTGCCATGTAAATGTATAATGTTTAATACTGTATCTATACAAATATAATGCTGATTGACAATGCTGACTTGCCCAGAAACAGTCATCTCCTAGGAGGAGGAAGTCATTAACATTTTAAAAAGCAGAATCCTAAAGGAAGGCTGTTCAGACACTGCAAAGGAAGGTGGTACTTTGAAATGTGCGAAGGTATGAGCAGTCAGTATTAAGGATTCCTTTGTTTTTATTGGAACAATATTCAAGGATTTTTTTTTTTTTTCAATAACAGAAACACTTGATATGCAAACGAGAAGAATTCAAAAAGGATTGAGGAATAATTAATTTTATGTTATATATTGGAACATAAAAACAGAATTGTAAATTGCACATTTAAATTTTAAAAAATGAGAAAATGTACAACATGTTAAAGAAGCCTTTAGCATTTGAGCTCCACAGAGGACTATAAAGGGGAAGGACACTAGCTCTGAATACAGCCTGCTTGCTCACAAGTTTCCAGAGAGCAATCCTCTAAGTCAAACAAAATGCTGCTGTTCAGGGGAAAAAAAGCACCATTTATTAGGTAAGTTTTTTTACCTAGGTAACTTATAACACGAGTAAGATATCAGTTGAGATAGTTACCATTTATCATAGTACCCTGCCTTGAAGAATGAGAAAGTAGTTTCCATTTTAATGAGCAGTTGTAAAGGAGGATGTTAGTTTGCACAGTGTCAGGGAGAGAATTGCTGATGGCATGAGCAAGAACAAAGTTTGCTGCATCTTCCAGTTTCCTTTTCAGTCCTTGTGCACCCTTTTGTTAGAAAGAGTCCCTGCACCTTTCTTGATGTCCTCAATCTACTTTGTCTCTGTTGATCGTATATACCATTCTTTTCCTTTGGCTTTTTGATTCCCTTCGTCTTTTCACTCTTTCTCTTTCTGCTCATTGCTTCCTCTCCTGGATGCTAAAATGGGAGACATCTTCTCAAAGGACAGCCCAGGTACCATAAATTTTAAAGCAATGAGGTTTGTAACCATCTTTCCTAGATTCTGCTTGTCCAAAAGAAAAGAAAGACCAATTCGACTGTTTTGATCAACTGTATAGATTGCTTTCATCTTCCTCTAAATACTGAGGAAGGATGACCAAGAGCATATGAAAAGCCACGTTTGATTCTATCTGCTGGATGATCATGCAATCCCATAACTCACCTATAGTTTATTACAAGACTTGTTGTTAGCCTTTAAAATTGCAACTTTGTGAGGCTTTAAAATTGCAACTTTGTGAGGCTGTAGGAGTCGGTTCCTCACTTTGCTGCATCACATCTGAAACAGAACATGAACGCTGTGGGGCAGGCATGCAATGTATTAAACTGACTGACTTCTTATTAACATTGCAAATGGAGAGCTCTCTGTGTGATTCCTGAGCTATGTGTGATGACTCAGTGCAACTTGCTCTCTGCTGGAAGGGGACATGATGATGCCTGCAAGATCCAATTCCTTTCCAAAAGCAGAAGGTGGTCCTGTGAGCCTCCCACACTAGACCTTCTGCAGGCTGACCGGTAACAAGTAGAGCAACGCATAAAAGGTAATGTAGGCTATATTCGAAGGCAAGCTATCATCCTTCTAGTTCAGCCGTGCCTCACCAAGAGTAGTTTTGACATGCACCAACCTAGGGAACTAGAAATGCAATTTCCAGAAGGCAATTTCACATCTTTTTCTCTCTAGGCCTATAACACTAGGATTTCTCCCTCATTTCCAGTGTAATCAATGTGATGACTTACAGATAAGGCTGATAATTCTGCTTCTCAGTCTTGCCTGAGAGTCAATAAGTTTCCTGAAATCGCAGTCGTCTTATCAGGAAGTCACTGAAGGTGTGATTCTGCTTCATGATTTCTCTAGTAGGAAGAGAGTTTCCAGGGCCAATTTATTTGCTCTTCTCCGCTACTTGCCAAAAGTTATTACCTGTGCAGTGGTACTTGTTCAGCTGCTTGTGCAGTCATGTCCTAAAATTGGTCATTGCAGTGATCCCTTATTTTACAAGCCTTCCAAAACCAAGGATTAAGATACCGAAGATGATTTCTGAGCAATGGTGACTAGCGCATGCATTTAATTTACAATATTCTAGGCCTAACACACAAACAGGAGATCTTGCCAGCTGCCTGCTGGTTCCAGGCTCTCACAGATACTTATAATAAGTTTTCTTCCTGCTTATTCCTTCAGCCTCCCCGTCCCCTCTTATCTGCCCTTCTCCCCTCTTATCCTCTCATCTACTTTTAACCCATGTACTGCCCCTCCTTCTTCTTGGATTTCAGTATAGGTCCTCCACTTTCTAGGGTAAACTGTGGGAACTTGTGCCCTGAACTTCTCTTTGGCCAAATATGTGAGGCTGGAACAGGGGAAAAAGCCATCAGTGTTGTCCTGTAGGCAAGGCTGAACTCGCAAAGGAGACTGAAACATCTTCCACTAGGAGACTGGTCCTTGACAGCTGGCAGCACTCCTTGTATCTTGCACATGGCACACTTTTTTGTAGTGACATTTATTGTTATGTGTAGAGCAATTTATAAGGATGCAAATCAGTTCAATACTCCATTGGTTTAAGGAAGACAGAAGTTCTCTGGGGCCTCCTCAGGGGTCTGTGGGCAGGAACACAACGTTTCTCCCAAAACCACTTTGAGCCTGGCTTGAAGTCCACTGGAGGCAGCTGGAATCTTTCAATAGGTCTAGGATCAGATGTGGCAGAGAACAAACCTTTGTTTCTCTTGGTCTATCTGCTCCATTTATAATTACAATTATAATATAATATTATACAAGTATTTTAAATCTGTGGGTGAAAAATATTAATCCCATAGCAAGTCATCTTTTTTATTGTGATAAACAATTACAAAAAGTTAAAAGAAATTAAAAATTGAGGTTGATGTTTATTCTGCAGTAATGAATTGCTTAGAGAGAGAAGTTTTCTTAGGAATTATTTGCTGCAGGAAGATTAGTATGGCAGGTCTAATCCTGCTTAACGTGAATTACACACACAACCGATAGATACACCGAATATATTGTAAATACAAAGTGAATACCAATTGAAATATGAAATCCATTGCTTCTTCCTTGCAATTTCAGTCACTCATATAATCAAATTCCAAGATATGTGTTTTTAATAGTAGTGTTGTTTTTTCTTTCAGTCCCTCCCTCAGAGTACTGGTATTACAAATGTTTTTTAACCTGAAAATCTTAATAATTGCCATTGAATTTTGCAGAAAAATAAAATAATTGCAACCTGATTTAAGTGAGCTGTCTCTGAGTTTTATCTGTTCTGAGCAGAATACGCATTTGTTTGTATTCTACAATCATCACATTTTACATGGTTGAAAAGCGCTTAACAAATAGTTTTAGTTACTTTTCAAAAGACAACTTGATTTTGCATTTTTGCTTGCTGCCTTAGAATATTGTGCTTATTTCTATGAGGCAGATATTCAAACAGCTCTTCCCTAATAAGGTAAAAGTTGCAGAAAACATGCATTTGAGATTTTGTAATTAAGTACTCAATTTGAGCACACTTACAAATGCCAGAGGTAATGATTCTTTGAAGTTTATCATTCATAGTAATATTTTCATACCACAAAAAAGGCAAGTAGTACTGTGACCAAATAAAATTAGAACCATAAATCAGATTAACCCTTTACTTATTTTTTCACCAACAAACCAGTTCAATAAATCACTCTGCATGGCCTATACATTATGCTTACTGCTTTTCCTGTATCTACATCAACACAACAATGTGCCAGAAAATGTCGTTTGATATATGCAAAGTGAGTCAATGGATATTTTAAAAAGAAAAAAGAAAAAAGGAGAGAAAATTGTTACTTTTTAAAATGCTGCACTGTTTCCAGAGGATATTTGATTGGAGAATATGAACTGGCTGTAGCAGTCCAGCAGGAGCATGCAGTAAATTTCTGCAGTATCATACTCCTACAGATAGGGTCGGTTACTGACTCCTATCCCAAGCGACAGGGCCGACTTCATGATTTGAAATGTGAAGGTTAAACTCTGTGATTCTTTCAGGTACACCTGAAATGACACATCTGCATTTTCCTTTGAAGTTTAGTATATGTGGTATGTTCCTATCTATCTCTGGTCTCACTGGTGGAGCTGGTCCATGATTGTATGTCACTCGTTAAGGCTGGGCCGGCTGGAAAAGCGGTCGGCAGACGCTCTGTGTTAACCCCCTCCCTGCCCCCAGGAGGGGAAGGAAAGGAAAAAAGGGAGAGAGACTTATGGGTTGGGAATTAAAACTACTTTAATAAAACAGTAACAATGAAAAATGGTTTAATGATATTAATGCTAATACAACTAATAGTGGAAGTAAGAGGAGAAGTATACAAAACCGATCCCGAGTGTCCC
>NW_009632813.1:3055-13487 GCF_000690535.1 Cariama cristata | reverse complement strand
GAGGGGTCGGGGTGAGAGCTCCGTGCTGGGGCAGCTGCCGAGGTGCCTGGGAGCACTCGCTCCATCCTTGGGTGCCAGAACACACCCTGGATGGTTTGCGGGTGCCTGAACAGCCAGGGAGGTGGTGTCTGCCAGGGGTGGGCTGAGCAAGGGGCTTGTGTGGTTGCTGCACGCGCACCGGGGTGCAGGGACGTTCCTGGGCTGCAGGATGAGGGGTGCCAGGGATGGTGCTAAGTGGTATGCCTGTAAAAGAAAGGGCCTGGCCCACTCGGCAGCTCTCTGCAGTGTTGCTTACAGAGGCCTGATATTGCTGCCTGTTTCTAGGTGCAGTGCGGTGTCCCCAGTCCATGTTCCGCCCCCGAGAGGTGTCTGCAGGCAGCATGGCATGAAGCGATGCTCTGGGCCTGATCCTGTGACCCCGGTGCCATTTATGATCCCTGGAGGGTGCTGAGAAGGCTCGAAACACCCCATCAGCCTCAGGATTTGAGGAGGAAAGGCAAGGAGGGCCTTAAAGCATCTCATTACGACACACTCTCAGGCCCTGCTCCTGTTCTTCCTCAGTGAGGCTTTTGTTGCTCCTCCTGAGTCCCAGGCCGGGGGACGAGATGGGGCAATGGGGTAGCCTCTGCCGGGTATGGACGCAGCAGGCAGGAGCGACTGTGAGGGCTGCACAGGACTTGTGTCTGTGTGTGCCGAGCTACCTCTAGTGGCCGTGGGCCCCGGCCTGGCATGGGGCTTCAAATCAGCCTTGTTCCCAATTACAGCCCCAGGTGGGTGCCTCTTGGCAAGGGGCTGGGAGCAGTCTGCCTTATGCCCACTGACACAAGGCTTGTATTGACCTGGCGTGGGCAAGAGGGGGAACAGCTCTGTGTTTTCTTCAGGGCAAGAGGGAAATTGGGGAGGATGTGTTTTGTGCATTGCAGGTGGAAGAGATGGGAGGGTTTCTCATGTGCAGATCAGCAGACAGGATGGTGCACCGACTGTCCCTTGCCAGGCCCTGGTGTAATATGGTGAGCTTTATTTGGTTGCACCCTTCTGTGCTGTAGGCTCAAACGTGCCATGCCTTAGCTACTCTGGCCATAACTGTTGCCCAAGAAAATGCCATGTTCACTACATGCGAGCGTTATGGATGTACTTTTATGCTGCTAGGTAACCAGATAGCATTATACAGACTCTGTGCCATTAAGGAGGGCTTCCCACAGCCCCTGCCTTGCTCCCTAGCCTTCCCAAACCTCTTCTGGTAACAGTGCTCTGTAGTTGTAGTTTAAGGTTCAGAGCAACTTGTTTTCTCAGCATCTGAAAAGAAGTACCTGAGATCCTTGTTCAAGGATCCATAGAGTGCAGATCCATAGAAAGGTCCATAGAGTGCAGATACTTTTCAGGCTGTGTATTTTACTTGTAGCACAGCAGGACTGTGAGCAATGACTTTCATAAGGCACTAGAAGGCACTACTGTAAGCTAAATGTGGTATATCCAAGTGACTGTATTTCTAAACAGAGCATAAAACATTGCATGTTGTTAGCATCCTCTGTTTGAAGAACCAACTTTAGGAAAAAGCATACAAGTAATTAATATGCTTCAACATTGATCCGTTTTTCTTTTCCTCCAGCTCTTATCTCTCATCAATAAGGTCTCTGGCCCTCATAAGTCCCCCAGATGGGACTTCCATCCTCTTTTGCCCAGGCAGAGTTATCATGAAGGGGTGGTGCCTCCAAGGACTGCTCTGGCGAGAGGTGGCTCATCCTGGAGGTAAGCTCGTTTGCCAGAGTCATGAATGGTGAGGAGGAGTAGGGTGAGGTTGCAGCATAGCTGGGGGAGTAGTGGGCATCTTCAAGAGGATGCAGAGGGTAGGGCTGCGCTCCGGGGATGGCTGGGGTCCAACCTGAGCTTCGGTATGGGGAAGCGCCTCCAGACTCATGTGAGGAGAGGCAGCTGGCGCTGGCAGGCAGTGCTTGCAGAAGGTCTGAGCACGCACCGTCCGACTGGCTGAGACTGTCGGGTGAGGTCTGCTCCCAGGGCTCTCTCTGCATGGAAGCGGGGAGAGGAGGCAAGAAAGACCTTTAAGAATAAAAGCTTGTCCTGGAGGTAATGGCATATCTAGCCTGGTTTCATGCAGCCAAGCTATCCCCAGAGCCTAGCTGCGAACACTCACAAGGGTTTCTGTTGCTCTGGAACGGTATTTGGTGTTAAAACCGTTGAAAGGAAACATCCATGCTGTCAATAGCGGGCAAGGCCTGGAATGGGCTCCCGGTGGGACTGACCAGCCCTGGCCCTGCAGGGCCCAGGAGCTCTGCCCTGGGGGTGTGAATGGAGCTGGCTCGTGGGGAGCCGCAGGGTTGGGGACAGGCACAGCCTGGAGCCAAGAAAGGATGTTTCTAGAAACTTAAGGAGCTTAATGGAGTAGTTGTTCTGGGGAGCACAGAAGGCTGTTAATTTAGGAGCTGGTCTCCAACAGGAAGAGGGGCCAATTAGATGGAGGATGGGATCAAAGAGAAAAAACTTCCCCCCTCAGCCCTGCCCCATCTGCTGCGTGCTCCACTGTGACTGCCTCCTGTAACAGCCACATCCTTCCCACGAGTCCCCCCTGACTTAACCCCAGCTTTAAATTGAGCAATCCTTCATTGGGTGACTGAGAACCATAGACTCACTCACTAGTAGGAAGTGCGCTGTGTCATGAGGGAAGGATGGCAGGAGAGGGGGCACAGAAGAAGGGCTGAAGAAGGAGCTGGTAGCAGCTGTGAGGGGAGTAGCTCGGTAATCCCCATATTGGTCGATGCGATATGGGTCCAGAAGTGCTGGGTAGCCCTGAGTAGCAGAGGAATCGCATGAGAAGGGCTTGGACCCTAGAGGGGATGAGTAGACATCACTGACCAACTGCTTTGTGTTGTGGAAATCCAACTCAGTTGTGAAGGATCTCCTGACGCCGTAGTAACCAGTCATGGTAGGTGAGCCTGTGATGGTCAGAAAAAAGGCTGGCTAAAGTGAAACAGTAACACCTTGGAAGCGACAGAGCTATGGGCACTTCTGCAGGTGCAAAGTAGAGCCCTTTTCTCTCTAGCATGACCCAGGACAGGAGTCAATCCTGTCTTGAAGCAGGTGTGTCAGCCCAAGTGCTTTTAGCACCTCAGACTGCCCTGATCCAGCTGATGACCTTCATCTGCAGCAAACTAAATGTGTTTTGGGAAGCTTCAAGTATGGGGTCAGGGGGACTGAGGTTAATTTTGCCAGCCTTTGCTGCTTCTTTGCTCTGCTACAGCCCTTAGGGAGGAGGAAGGGGTTCCAGCCTCATTCCCCTTTCCATGCTCAAAGAACAAAACAGATCAGCTCCTGGTTTTGTACTTCTTCTCTTCAGCTCCAGGGAAAACTGGAAGACAGAGGGAAAAGAAGGGATTCTGTGTGGCATCTCTATCAGAAGAGGTGGGAACTGCTTTAATTACCTCTCTTTCCCCTCTTTGGGAATTTCATACAAGATTACAGGGGCCTTTCTTTTATTATTGCTGTTCCTGTTTTGACTCTTTCAATTACTTTCCTCCTGGTCTCTCTGTGAGCTGTGGCTCTGCTCCAGCGCTTCTTTGCTCACTTCATGTCCTTTGGAGGAGAAGAGACAGGAGCTGTGTCGACTCTCCAACCTGCGTGGAAGGTATTTATCGGTGGAGGAAAACCTCACCTGGCATTTGGACAAATGGTGACTGTGGTGTGCTGGCACTGCCCTGCAAAAGATAAAGATAGGTTAAAAAATGTTTTTTCAAAGCAAGGCAGCTCTTTAAGGGGTAGTTTGGGAAGGTGTTGGCATAATTCAAATGTGCTGCTTGAGCCTTTATGCTATCAGTATGAAGAGCTTAACCACAAGATTTCAAGCCTGGGGCTTCTAAGGTATTAACAGATGTAGGCTAAGAAGAGATTTTGAAGGTCTTGTGTAGAGTTGACAACAGTAGAAATATCAAGATAACTGGCTTCTTTCTCATGTACTGCAGGGTCCCTCAATGCAGGCATAATGATGAGCAGTCATTGGCACAAAACAGGTCTCAATAAACTGGTATCTAAGCCCTTGGCTGGTCAAAACAGGCGGGTTCTGCACTGCCCGTGTCCTAGCCCAGCTCTCTTGTGCTGCATCTACCTGCTATGGAGCAGCTTTAGCTGGCCCCTCCTAGCAGAACAAGCAGGCTGCATGTAGAAGGCAGTTGTTTCTAGCTCCTATTTGGGTGCTACAGCGATACTGATGATAATAATCTCCTCTTGGTCTCTAGGTAAGGGAGAACGAGCCCTGAGTGACCCTGGTGCTCATGGTGGCTAATACCTACGAAGCACTGTGGCAAAGGCACGTGCTCCTCTGGAGCAGAGCTCATACATAGAGTTTCACTGAGTTCTGTCTCTGGACCTCCAAAACCATAGAGCAGAAATACAGTGCCCATGGCTGCATTTACTTCAGCTGTGCTGTTGTCCTGGCCAGTGATAGTGGTCTGCTATTTTCAGTTTGCATAGTGCAAACAGGAGGTTCCTGCCATAGCAAGCAACCAAATTTAGAGGTTTAAATTTGAATTAAATTTGCCAGTGCTAGGACTTCCTTTTCTGCTGAGAGAGGTTTGCAGCTGCTCCCTGCTCTATCATGAAAATGAGCTCTGAGCCCACACAAGTCACACAGGCTGCAGGAGTGATAGGAGGTGTCAGGAAGGAGCCCTTTGGCTTGCGGACAGATCAGAGTGTTCACGCTGCAGGGTCAGGGCTGGGGCTTGCACCTGTCTCCAGCTGGGCCATTTTTGGCTGTAGACCTCAGTGAGGATCATAGCTGGTAATGCACACTGCCCTGCGAAGCTAAAGCCTCCACATGCAAATCTGGTCTCAGCAGACGCCCATGTCTCGGCATCCATGTCACTTTAGTAATGCCTTCTCCTGCTTCAGGGCTTTTCCTCACCACCTCCTCCGCCTGCCCATGGCCATCTATCCTGCAGCCAGCTTGCATCTGCATTCACTGAGGAGGAATCTCTCTGAAAATAATGGTACAGGCCTCTGCACTAGTGTTTATATGCCAGTCTTAACACCCTGCTGGGAAGTAGTCTAGTACTGTCATCTGGCACCCCTAATACTGAGGAAAAAGTGGAGTTAGGAGGTGCAGGTAGGACAGATGCTTCCTGCAGGTCAAAGGGCTGCTGGGATGCTTTGCTGGAAGGATAGGAAGATCCCTGGGCACAGCTGCCAGCTTCTAGTATGGAGTATTTCAAAGTACCAGTGCATCTAAATTAATCTTTGATGCTGTCTGTTCAACAGCCACTGAAACTCTCTGACTGTGTGTCACAAGCAGTAGGTCCTCTTGCACACATGTATGATGGATAGCCACAGAGCTGACATTAGCTGCTAGGGCTTTACCTGCCTTAATTCAATTGCAAGAGTCTCTGCAGCAGCCCCTCTTTGGCCTTCATCATAGCAGGCACCCACATACTTGCAGAGACCCTACGTTTCCCTTGCCTCCTGGCTCCTTATCAGGTGATGAATGGCTTGGCTTAATTGAAGCCCATTAGCTCATTTCCTCCCTGCATTACTTCCTTTCAGTGCTATGGAACTGGGGTAGCTGGATCTTCTAAAACACATCAGTGTGTCTGTTTAGCATCACTTGAGCCCACAGCATATTCAGCTGCCGATAAGCTTGGTCTCAGCCTGCCTTGCACATGACCAGGCGGAAATACTGGCTGGGGCTACTCCAGAGAGCTGTGTTGCTTCACTGCCTGCGTAACCCAGGAGTGTTGTTCAGTTAAAAGGCTGCGTTGGGGGACTAAATGTAAGGATCCAGGTCAAAATAATGATCTGGTCCTGCAATGAGGACCTGTGGTGCCCTTTGACTGTACTTTGGCTTTAGTGTATCTCCTTTCTGGGCCCAATCTGTAGTACAGCAGCTGAAGTAATAAAAATTAATAATAAAAGCAAAGCTTTCTCTGGGCAGAGCACCTCATGGGTTTGCTGACACCAAGTCTGCTGAATGATCTGAACATGGGCTTCGAGTGCTGCTGGGCATAGTGCTTCATCTGTGTGCCTATCAGTTTCCCCACCTGAGAAAAGAGGGTAATCCTTTTATCATGCAGAGGGTAACTGCTGGTTCATGCCTGTGCAGTGGATGAGCCAAAGGAAAAAAATCAGACCCTCACTAAAGCCTAGGACCAAGCCCTTCTGCCCTACCGCTGGTGGGAACTCAGAAGCCCAGACCGTGTGGTTTTTATCACTGTACACACTGGTTTCCTATCATTTGATGTGTGCAGGGCCTGTCTGCCTTAGTAAACAGCCCAGCATCTTGCCTCTGAGGAGCAATGACCTTTCCCTAGCAGCACAGATCTCCTCCATAGGCCTCCCCTTGCACAACAAAGGCTTGCTGATTTTGGAGCAAAGATCATATTCAAACAAAAGATGTAGCTAAATTACACTGCATCATAAATATACAAAGGGGTGTTCAGTTATCTGCCGTTTCCTTTGATTCTGGGTTATATTATGTCAGATAAACAGAGCTGCGCTTACAGGTGTTCTTTTCATGATACGTTCGAGCAAATACGGATGTTTGCCCCGCACAATAATTTTTCGTGTCTCATAGGGAATTAGCAACAGGGCTGATTTTTGCATTAGGTAGACAACTGCTAAGCTTTGGAATACAAAGCAAAGGGCAATAAAGCAAGTAGCAAGTGTTTTGCAGTTCCTAGGGCTTTTGATCACAGCCACTGAAGCTGCTGCCTCCAGAAAGGGAGCAGGTAAAGCATGATAGTCATCAACCAGGATATGTTTTGTCAGTGAGTGCAAACACAGCAGTTGCTTCCTGATGGTCCCCAAAGCAGTCTTCCTAAATGCCTGTCTGGTGGGAGCATGTGTTTCCCAGTGACTATGCATGGCTCAGGAGGTCTTCTGCCTTTCTGCATTAGATGAAGGCTGTGAAGATACCTATGGCTAGATCTAGCTTTGTTTGGTAATGCCCATGATGGTCCCCAAAGCAGTCTTCCTAACTGCCTGTCTGGTGGGAGCATGTGTTTCCCAGTGACTATGCATGGCTCAGGAGGTCTTCTGCCTTTCTGCATTAGATGAAGGCTGTGAAGATACCTAGATCTAGCTTTGTTTGATAATGCCCATGCTGGTTTTCTGCCTGTTTTGTTACACTGAGTCAACATGCGTGAAAGTAACAGTGAGAAAAATACTTGCAAGTCCCTTTGAGGTCTCTTTGTTTTGCTAAGGACAAAAAGCCTGAGACAAATGGCTTAGGGGAAAAGAGCATCAAAACTTCTAATATGTGTTGTCTTCTGCCAGCAATTCGAGTCTCTGCTCCCGCTCTTTACTTCCAGGACACAGTTTCAGTGGCTTGACTGCATCTCCTCATCTGTCAGTGGCCCCATTGTTCCCAGTCAGCCTGGAAGCGAAGTGCTGCTGCTTGGTAAAGGTGAGTCTTGAGAGCAGACGGGGAATGGCTTACTGTGCCCCTGGATGCCACGTGCTGGCACCTGCAATATTGTGTCCTCTTCTGGGGACAGCATTGCTTTTCTGGCTAGTAATTGAGAAAAAACCAATGTAGCATACTATAATTTGATTTAGGTTTCCAGTTGCCATAGAACCACTTTAAGAATAAATCATCTTTTACAAACTGATGCTTGGACTCTTTCCAGACCATAACATCACTGCATCTCCCCTGGCACTCTAGTATGCTAGAGAGGAGCTGGAAGGAGCACAATATTCAGGGAAGAATATCTATTTTTGTGGCACTGAGTTGTTCAAGTGTAGCTAGTGAAAAAGGAAGTTGACTTGGAAAGGTGTCATACACAGGATGTGGAAGGAATGAGAAATTTAGCATTGCTGATTTGCTAAAAAAAAGAGAAAGACTTCAAGCCTTCAAAGGTTCACTGGTATAAAAAAATCAAGGAGCCATCTGTAATCTTTTGGGGCAAACACTAGCGTTACAAGTGGTTTTGCTATTCCCTGTCAATATTGGCTGAACTCAACATAAGTGCTCTTTAAACCAGACCATTACATGACATGATTTTCTGGTTTAAGGAGAGGAAAAAAAAAAAAAAAAAAAGAAGGGGGTGGAAAGTGACTTACGCTGAAGTGGGAGACACTGCTCTGCCTGGACCGTTTTTCAGCAAGAAGATCTTTGACTGTGTGTTTCACTCGCACTCCTTGGTACACCCGTTTACCAAAATCTGTAGAGACTGAGGGGGTGCAACAAGCATTAGAGGAGTTCAGTGAAAGCATAGAGCAGCTGGAAGAGGTTGTTATGGAAGAAGCAAAAACACCAAGTTAGGAAGGACGCTTATAAGACTGCTATTATTAATACAAAATCATTCCTTAGGGACCCAACAGTGAGGGCTGCTCATTTGCAGAGAGCAAAGATTGAGGTGCCCTAACCTGTATGTCACCATTGACTGCCATGTGGTTTCCATGCAGCTCCCTTTGTGCCAGATATGGCTGGCTGATGGGTTTTGGCTTTTGTTTTTCCAAAGAGAGCTCTGGGGGATCCTACAATTCCCCTTTGTGTCAGCAAAATTTGGTTTAACCGTACAGCCCCTATTGTAGGAGCTGTAGTTTAGCCCCCTCCTTGCCATTCTGGAGTTCCTGGCTTTCAGCACATCGCTCTGCAAGCTTTGATCTCAGTGCAGCAAAGGTGGAAATACCACAGACGGTTGGAGTGGCTCCTCTGAATGGCGATGTGAAGCACAGTGCAGATCTCGGGAAAGAAAAAGTTGACTGCTCAGTCTGCTTTGTATCCACAGCAAATACAGACAAGTACTTGGGGACTCTGTTGTTTTATCGAGGAAGGCACAAAGAGGAGTACAGTCTCTTGGCCATGTCACTCAAGAGGCTGATGGCAGGCCTGGCTCTGTTTTCTTGACCTTCGTGGAATACAGCACAACCTGTCCATAGGGTCTGTGTGACTTTTAGTGTGAGGCTTCTGTCCTCTTCCTCTGCCTGGATAAAACTTTGTGAGATCTGCCTTGTGTACAGGTGTTTTGGCACAAGTGAGGGCAGAGAGGTATGAGTTACAATACCAGGGATGGCTCTTTTATCCTAACTAGCAGGCTGTGCCTGAACAGGGAGCTCACACCTGTGGAGCCCAGGAGGAGTGTCCATATGGGCTTTTATCGAAATCTTCCAGAGAACAACTTAACTTTGAAGCTAATCCCTTGGAAAACATGCAGCTGTGCTCTCCTGAGGGAACACAAACAGCCATTCCACAGCTGATGTGTTTGATCTCTAAAATTGTGACTTATCATTTTGCCCTTCTGCTTTTCAAGATGTGTCATTCGGCTCTATTTACTGCTTTCATTCATGTGGCATTGTGTCCCCAGGTGCACGTACACATGGAGAGATTAGAAAGGGAAGTGTAGAGGGTTTAAACAACATGGAATCTCAGTGCTGGCTTGGGGTTGCCCCAAGTGTTTTCTGTTGGGCCATAGCAATTGCAATTTTGGGCAACTGCAACTTGGTTTTGGTATTTGAGTACTAACCAGAGAGACTTCAGCCAGGACTGGGCACAAGGCAAACACTTTGCAAGAGACGGTGCCCCAAAATGTTTATGGTCAAAATAGTCAAAAGAGAGGTGGACGCTGAGTCTGCATACCAACCAGTGAGCCAGGATGCAGCCAGAAATGGCTATCAACTCTTGCAGCTGAGAGGAATCTGTATGCTGAGGCTGGCTCTTTTCCACAGCCAAAGGAAGAAATCTCCCTCCTGTAGTGCCTTTTCAGGGCTGTTTTATTGAGAGCAGTTGGAAGCACAGGTACCTGGTGTGTACATGTAGCTGGAGCTCAAAAGCTGTGGCAGAGCAAGTATAACGGGCAGAAACAGCTACAATTTCTGCATTGGAAACTTCACATCTTTGTGTAAGAGTTCGTTTAGAGATTACAATTTGATGGATAAGTCTGAACTGTGTAGCACAGTTCATTGAGGTCCATCATGGTTTGATACCTGCGATAAGTCATGCAGTCTTTGCTAGCTGCATCCAGTTGGAGATTCCGGCCTTGATTCAGCACAGAACTTCTGGAGAAGGACGGAATCCAAGGAGGCACTCTTACATTTGATTTTCAGAATGGGGATATTTTTAAAACGGCATCACTGGAAAAGCTGTGAGCAGCTTTTATTCTTTTATTCTCCAGTCCGATATTGCCAAATCCTACAACATCTTTACATTAACTGACCTTGCTTCTCTGTGACCACTTTTAGCAAGTGTCTGGTGCTCCGCACTTCTGCAGTCCTGTTTTCCTGACATCTTTACTATGGCCTAAAGACATTAGAAAAACACTTCCACACCTCTTTACTTTTACCTATGGGTGCTGTGCTTTTGAAATCACTTCTATCATATACTCACAGTTAGTCCTCTGCTGAAATTATTATAAGCAATGTAAGGCTCTGTCCTCTAACCCTGTTTTTAACTTAGCAGTCCAGCCTCACATAGCTAAACCTGTTGCTTTCA
>NW_009632813.1:0-3024 GCF_000690535.1 Cariama cristata | reverse complement strand
CAGCAGGATCTGATGCTGAGCTATTAAAACTTCAGATAACTCTGCTATTGGCAGCATCAGGGAAGGGAATGCTAATTTAGGTCTGAGTTTATATAATTTTCAAGCAAATTTCACATCACTTTGATCTAACTGCAAATTGATTTATATTTCATATCACTTTGATCTAATTGCCTTTTAGACAAATATTGCATTGTGAAGAAATATAAATTCAGTCTAGAGAAGGCGGAACATGCTAATAGATACTATTACATTCTTAGGATATTAAAGATGACACACATTGATTTTAGAAAACTCTTATTTCTGATTTTTTTTTTTAATATGAGCCCAAGGACAGCACAGTATGTTCTTTGCCTGATATTTCCATGAAGATGCATCTTTACGCTTGTGAAAAGTCAAGGTGCTGAAACTCACCTGTTTCCATTGTTGTCACTGCTGACAAGTCCCAGCTCTCAGATTCTGCAGAACTTTGGAAAAGCGATTTCCGTCATGAGCTTCCCAGAGCAGAGTGAAGTCTGTGCTCATATTCCACTGGTAACATTCCAGCTGAGTCTGACGGAAATAAGTTTTCTACAATTTAATGATGTCTCCATGATGACTTGTTTGGGATTTGCTTAAATGCAAATCTCTTGATGTGTGTTGCACTCCAATTTGCATGGTCAGTGTGGATCATTCCTGAAGAGTCTCTTTCCTGTCTGAGTTGACACTTCATGGATGAAAACTGAGGTTTACCAACACAAAAATCTTGGGTTAAAGTGAAAGGCTGGTAAGTCTTGCAGTGATGAGCCATGTCCTTACAGGTGAGGAACCTGGCTGGAAAAACGAGGCTTGGGACAAGATCATCTTCTCATCTGTGAGTGTGAGATATGCATGTGCTGTTGAAGATGCACACAGCAGGCCTTACTTGGGGAGTACTACCATCTCTCTGGGACCCCACAGGCTAGCTTGTGCATTACAAAATTAAAACTGGATCTTTGGACACTGAACGCAGGAGGCTTTGCATGGCATCTGCCAGCACCTGTGGGGAAAGGGGTAGTACTCAGCCAGGGTCAGCATGCTCACGAGACCAGCAGCAGCATCTTTTAGCTAACCCACATGACTCCTGGGAGGGAAGCCAGGGTTTATCTCTGTTATCAAGCAAGGGGTCCCCTTTCTGAAGGTCTGACGTTAGCCTCCAGTGAGGTGCCAGGAAAGGACCTATTCTTTCACTGCTGCTGGACCCAGATTAAAGGGACCTTCGGCCAGGCCTTCTATGGCCAGGCCTTCTATAGCCATTCCTCTGTTCCCAGCCTCCAAATGGCAGTACGTCTGTTTCTGGAATATCTAAACCAAGAAGCAGAGTTAAGCTTTTAAATTCCTCTTCAATCACTGTAGTTTATATCCTAGTTCTGGAACATATCCACATTTGCTGTAAGAGAGCCCTTTTCCCCACAACATGGTGAGGACAGGCTGTGGTGAGGCAGATGATCTCTAGAGCGTTTTGTGTACAAGCAGAATGGGCTGGTGCGCGGCATTACTGTACTCATCTTACATGAGCAGGACAAGACTGGCGCCAGTACGTTCCTCATAATTAAATATTTCTCCTCTTGTGGAGTCTGCTGCCAGCTTGCGGATCTATTAGGTAAGATCTGTCCCTCTTTGTAATTCCATGTGCTTTCCTGAGCTTTGGCCTGGGGATTAATTTGGCCTGTCATGTGAACTGCCTTCCTGAGGAAGGCTATTAGTTTTTTAAGTGTAATTATTCTTTTCCTTCAGAAGAAAAATAAAATACAAAGGACAGCAGCTGGTAAAGCTGCATCTGCTGAGACCATTGAGAGAAGTGGGGAAGGCAGAGCTGAAATAAGATCCTGAATAATTCCCAATATTCTTAACTTGCAGAACAACTCAGGTATTCTGCCTGCTCGGACATGGAGCTCAGGACTAAGAGGACATCACACAGTCAAGCTCATGGAAGACGTGAGCTCCTGTATGTAGAGTCTTCCACTGTGTATATTGGCCCTCATATAAGACAAGTCTTATTTTGGCCTGTCTATTCCTGGCCACCCCCTCCCGGTACCCACAGGTTACTTGGATTTGGCTGACAGGTAATGGAACGGGCAGGAAGCACCAGGCGGGTCGGGAAAGCATGGGCAGATGTAAAGCTGCAACAGAAGAGGGCTGTCTTTGCTATGTCAGCAATAGGCTTAATTTGCCACCTGCCTCCTGGCAGGCTTCCCAGATAGTTTTGTCTCCTGTGCCAGATATTTATATACTTTGATCAGGATACACAAGTTAAATCCCAGCCCCACTCAAGCAATAGCTTTGCACTGTCTAGCTAGTCCAGGTGTTTTCTGTACTGATTACAAAATAATTACATTGAAAACAACAGATCTTGCTGAAAACAAATAAGCAGAGATAAAAACTCAGCCAGCCTTCTTTTAGAGGAGATCCACCTCTTACCTTACATTTTCATTTGAAAAAGCATCAGACCCAGATTTTTCTATATAATTTAGTGAATTTGGGCACATACTTTCCATTCACACCAGAGAGGAGAGCCGGTGTGTACGATAGGAGTTACAAAAGCAATTGTATGTTGGCAAGGCACGCTTTGTGGCACATTTTATACAATCCCATTTGGTTTTAGCATGGCGTTTACCTCTACCAAAGCAAGCTTTCTGAGAATTGTGTCTCCGTTTTCATGTTACAAAAGCCTGGAACAGCATGTGATAGTCGATGTATATTTGTTTCATTCAAACTGTCATTTCAATCTGTCTTCTCATTACTGAGTGAAGAGAATACATTGCATTATCTCACAGCAGGAACTGCAATACCGATGGGTTTTGACTGCAGTCTGTGCATTGTAAGGACTCTTGCGTTCAGGCAAAGAATGATTCTGGAGGCACTAGAAATTAACTTATGTGGCAGTAGTAAACCCTGTGCTGGTCTTTGTGCTCCGCCACCGCGAAGCCGGGTCCCGTGCCAAATCGTACAATAACAAAAGTGGTCCCGACTACCGGGATACGGGTTTCCCAAAACCAAATGCGAGTG